>NC_072791.1:0-200522 GCF_028583425.1 Eublepharis macularius | reverse complement strand
CTGACCAGTTTCTTCTTACCCTCCATGCATCTGATGAAGAGAATTGTGATTCTCGAAAGCTTATGCTACAGTAAAGTTGGTTAGTCTTAAAGGTGCTACAGGACTCTTTTCTATTTTGCTACTACAGACTAACATGGTTACTCCTCTGGATCTTGTTGAACAAGGAACCTTGCAGAATGTTAAGGTGGCAAATCAGGGGTTTTCAGCAGGAAGAGGAATTTCCTGATCCCATAGCATGGAATTTAATGGATTCAACCCTCTGTTTATACCGAGTTTATAATATGCTTTGTCTGGGTTGGTGTCACTAGATATTTTTAAATTATGGATTAGAGTCACAAGAATATGAGTCTGATATACATAACAACATTTGATTTATATACCACCAAGACAACTTAATGCCCACTCAAAGTGGTTTACAAAATGTGTTATTATTATCCTCCCAACAATCATCCTGTGAGGTGGGTGGGACTGGGAGAGCTCTGAGAAGCTGTGACTGACTCAATGACTGGCTTCAAGTAGATGAGTGAGGAATCAAATCGGGTTCTCCAGTTTAGAATCCTGCCGCTCTTAACAGCTGCACTAAACTGGCTCTCATATGCATTTTGTGTGTGCACGGGTGACTGTTTTGGTGTTTATCAATTTATCGATGCATATGCATAAGAGCAAAACATAGGTTATTTGTCTGATTAATATTTTCTTGATTCCGTTTCTCTTTTCTTAAAAAAAAATAGGCAGCACAGTTGCCTATGTATTGCTAGACAACTGAATCAAGCAAAATAGTAGTCAGTGACCATTAAGTTCATGCCTAAAGTACTTACTTGCAGCCAAACTACACAATACATTTTCAATGGCTTGGGTCTGGATTCATTTCAGTTACAAAACAGCTGCAAGGAATGCTGCTTTTAAAGCTCCCAAGAGCAGATTTGATTTAGGACAATGGTTTGGGGAGGGAGGAGAGTTTTCCCTGCAGTTAAGACAGCCCACATGGGGTGATATTTGCATAACTTTGGAACTGTGTGTGCTTGGAATGCTACCAGATTGCGCTCATTAAAAATATATATAATGTAGTTTGGCCCTCCGTTTTGCATTAATGATGTTGAATGTGGCTTTCACTCTTGGCAGATTTTGACATTTATCATAAACATAGACTGCAATCTTAAGGACACCTTCCCGGGAGTAAGCCTCATTTACTAACTGTGAAATCCTAACCAGAGTTACTCTAGTCTAAGACCATTGATTTCAATGGGCTTAGACTGGAGTAACTCTGTTTAGGATTTCACTGTTAGGGACTTGATTTTGAGTAGACCTGCTTAGGATTGCTCCCATATTCATGTTGTTTTAGATTTGTTTTGTGTTTCGTTAAAGCCAACTCTGCTACATCTACAGATGATTTTCTTCTACAGATGAGGCCCATAGCCTCATTTGCCTTCACTGAAATTTTATCAGGGTGCCTTTTTTATTGGTGACCCTACAGTGCTGCTACATCTAATGTAATGCCATCATGGAATGCCCTAAACTAAATTGTGCTGGTTGCAGCAGCCAATTATATTAAAAAGTACTGAGAACAAATGAGATGGAAGAAAAATAGTAGAGAGAGAAAAAGAATGGCACCATGAAATAGCGGCCAAGGAATCAAAGGAACCGTTTTGAACATTTGGTGAGATAATTTTTTTTTATTAATTCATATGCTAATTTCAAAGTAAATATCCAGTCCTTCACTCTATTTACATATTTGTATTTCAAAGGTTTACTTTCAAGACCAGAGATTAATATATTTGGCTGCCTTCTCACACAGAGAAAAAAGTATGACCTGTTCATATTTTCATTCAGGGTACCGTAATACGTCCCCAAATTGGCAAATATGATATAACTTCCATGCATCAACCTATTGCAATTTAGCAGCTGGAGCATGAGAAAGATAAAACGATGACAATTCAATTCAACCCATTATTAAATGGAGACATACATTCTTGTGTCTGGAGGGTGAAGGAGAGACTAACCCACCCCCAGAGAAGGCCTATGCCTAGGCTGTTTTCATCAACGGGCCCACATTTTACAAACTGGAGAGGTCTGCCGCTATAAATGCTTAAGCAGGAAACACTAATGTATTTTGAGATGAGGATTTAAGAGCTTCATATCGTTTTATGTAATGTCTTGAAATGAGCGCCTGCCATAAAGTGATGAGCACTGAGCACTTTTAAATTACTATTAAAATTGCCTGAAGGCAGATCAAACATGCTTGGTGCCAGAGAAGGTACACCATCTTACTAAGGTAATCATTACATTTTTTTTTTAAGTGCACTGATTCTGTCATAAATATTTAATCTATTCTTTGAAACCTACATATTATTCAGAATGTCATTCTCTTCCTCCCCACCCAGTTTAAATGGTGTTGATTCAAAGCCATTCCATAAAAGAAGGGGGAGGAGCTTTAATCCTTCCACGTTGTTTTACCTACTCAGACTGTTGGAATATGCAATGTCTAGAAACTCCTATGGCTAAGGATGCTTAGCTCCGTCCCCACCTGTCATGTCCAAACCCCATCCCTGCCAATTTTAATGATCCTTTTGTGCTGAACCAATGTATCCTGCTGTAACTCGATGTCATTTTACCAATGTCATAACTAGACATGGGCATGAACCGCATTACGAACGTAAAAAACCCACGAACTGCCCGATCGTCCATTCACGATCCAGCAGTTCATGAGTGTCCATGGCCAACGAACCAGCATTCATAAGAGGCCTGGTTCGGTGCATTCTTCCACGGTTTGTGAAGCCAGTCAGGCACCATCAATCAATTCCCTTGGAAACGGAGCCGGGGGAATGCCTGAACTCTGTCTGCACTCCTTCTGTCGACCTGGAAACCCAAATCGAAGCCCAGCTTACCTTGATCAGCTGGTCTTCCTTCCAACCATGGAGCTGCAAAGTGGTTACAACCTGGGAGAAGACACCTGGGGGAGGGAGGGGGGTGTTCTGTAGCCATGGGCACTCCAACTTGGGTGCTGGCTGGAGGAGAGCCTGCTAAACACTACCTGGGAATATGGGCTCTCTAAGTCCAACAGAAGCCATTCTGACGCCCACGAACCATGAACCTCGAACTGGTTCATCAGTGGGAAAGGTTTGTTGCGGTTTGCGACTTCGGTTTCGTTGGCGGCACCGAACCACGAACCATGGGTTCATTAATTTTTTTTGGTTCATGCCCATGTCTAGTCATAACTATTTCTTTCACAGGCCTTCACAGGTGCTTATCTAATGAACTGTAATAGCTTCCAGTGTTTCTGACCTTATACGCCCTCTCAGACTTTGCTATGTCTTGCTTCCTAGTGACTCAACTTGATATTACAAATATGTGAATTGTTCTCACACAAGAAAAGCACCAAATCTTGTTTATGATTGGGAGGGGGGGAAAGAGCAGACTTGAATGTTAAAAGAGAAGTCTCTCTCACATAATGTCATTCCTGTCAACTTTTAGTCTTGCTGCTTAGAGGCTTACCTTGCTTCTGAGTAGTTCTATGGACATATATATGGAAATGATTTGATTTCTGAATAAAAGCCATTTAACCAAGAACCTGTGTCTTGCTGCAATGGTCCAGGGATCTGTCTACCATATCCTGTCATCCATAGCCTGACACCACCCCTCAAAATGTTAGTTCCTATATAAATTACTTTGCTTCTTTAATTGCCTCCACTCCACTATTTAGCACTTATTCTGCTAAAGAAAACTTACTCCCTTAAGTGACTATTAAGATTTTATTTGTTGATTATTTATTTATTATTTAGAAAATTGTATGCCATCTCTCCAGAACACAGGAGAGACCGTGTGGTGGTGTAGACAGTCTGGGAGACCCAGATTCAAAACCCCACTCTGCCATGGAAACTTGGAACCAAGCTACAAGTAACGACTGACACAGGTTGGCACTTTTCAGCTTCCCTCAAGTTTTGATGGGAAATGTAGGAATCCTGGTCTTGCAGCTTGGCTCTCTGACTGCTGTCCAATGGACTTTT
Source organism: Eublepharis macularius (assembly GCF_028583425.1). NCBI lineage: Eukaryota > Metazoa > Chordata > Lepidosauria > Squamata > Eublepharidae > Eublepharis > Eublepharis macularius. The sequence goes on along the minus strand of NC_072791.1, from coordinate 196,518 downwards.
CAACTGTCACTTGGCCAACATTCCACCAAGCTGCCTACATTTCCCATCAAAACTTGAGGGAAGCTGACAAGCATCCAACCTGTGTCATTCATCACTTGTAGCTTGGCCCTGAGTCACTATTTGGAGTGAATGGATTTCATAGAAGTTCATCGAATAATAGAATCATAGAGTTGGAAGGAGCCATACAGACCATCTAGTCCAACCCCCTGCCCAGTGCAGGATCAGCCTAAAGCATCTCTGACAAGTATTCATCCAGCCTCTTCTTGAAAACAGCCAGTGAGGGGGAGCTCACCACCTCCCTAGGCAGCTGATTCCACTTTTGAAATACTCTGACCATGAAAAAGTTTTTCCTAATATCCAGCCGGTACCTTTGTGCATGTAATTTAAGCCCACTGCTTCGGGTCCTACTGTCCTGCTTCCAGTGGCTGCCGAGTCTGCAGAGTGCTGCTGACAGGTAACGAGGTCCAGCTGGCAAGGCAAGGAATGTGCAAAGTCCATAAATCAAGGGAGTAGTCGAGGACAGGCTGGGTCGGAGGTCAGAGAGACAGTTCCAAGGAGCAAACACAGGCAGTACAGTAGCAGCTTAGAGAACTCATTGAAGCCACGCTGAAAGGAGCCCTCCCTTTGGCTTTTATACTCTGAGAGTATTCAGTCAGCTCGCACAGCTGCTTCAAGTCTCCTCCTCTGAAGCCCCTCCTTCCTCTGAGAAGGCTGGCCTGTTCAGAGCCCAGAGGCGTGCAGATTGACGTCGGGTCTGTAAGTCTCTTCTGTCCCTGCTACGCCGACGTTGCTCTCGATAGTCTGGAGATGTTGGAGGGGATAAGGAAGCTGGCTGCGTCTGGGCTGGTGGCTCTGGGTGGGAAAGGGGAGCTTCTGGCTGGGATTCAGCATCTGACCGGTCAGCTGTGGTCGGCTGCTGGGAGGCAGGCTGCTCCTCCTCAGGAGGAGCAAGGCTGTCAGCAAGCGTCAGCTGTTCCAGCTCCTCCTCCTCTGAGGACTCGTCAAGCTCAGGCTGTACTATGACACCTACCCTCTGCTGCCAACTGGAACAGCTCTTTGCCCTCCTCCAAATGACAGCCTTTCAAATATTTAAAGAGAACAATCATGTCCCCCCTCAATCTCCTCTTCTCCAAACTAAACATTCCCAAGGCCCTCAGCCTTTCCTCGTAGGGCTCAGGCTCCAGACCCCTGATCATCCTCGTCGCTCTCCTCTGCACCCTCTCGATTTTGTCCACATCCTTTTTGAAGTGAGGCCTCCAGAACTGCACACAATACTCCAGGTGTGGCCTGACCAAGGCAGTATAGAGAGGGGCTATGACCTCCTGCGATTTCAATGCTATGGCCCCTTTGATACAACCCAAGATTGAATTAGCCTTTTTTGCCACCACATCACACTGACTGCTCATATTCCGTTTACAGTCCACTCTTACCCCAATATATCCCTTTCACATATACTACTGCCCAGAAGTGTATCCCCCATCCAGTATTTGTGCTTCCCATTTTTGTGGCCCAGATGTAATACTGTGCACTTGTCTTTGTTGAATTGCATCCTATTCACAGCTGCCCACTTCTCCAGAGTATTCAGGTCTTGTTGAATTTTAATTCTATCTTCTTGGGTGCTTGCTACCGCTCCCAATTTGGTATCATCAGCAAATTTAATGAGCAGCCCTTCCACTCCTTCATCCAGATCGTTGATAAAGATATTGAAAAGTACCAGGCCCAAAACCGAGCCCTGCGGCACCCCACTGGACACCTCCCTCCAATCTGATGAAACGCCGTTGACCACCACTCTTTGAGTGCGGTCCTCTAACCAGTTCCCTATCCACCAAACTGTCCTATAGTCCAGTCCACAGTCTTCCAGTTTGCCCATCAGAATGTCATGGGGGACCTTATCAAAAGCTTTACTGAAATCCAGATAAATCACGTCAACAGAGTTCCCCCAATCCAGTAAGCTGGTCCCTCGATCAAAGAAGGAAACCAGGTTGGTCTGGCAAGATGTGTTAGGAATAAGACCATGCTGACTTCCCTGGATCACCGAGTGGTCCTTCAGATGCTTACAGATTGATCCCTTTAAAATCTGTTCTAATATTTTCCCAGCAACAGAAGTCAGACTGATTGGCCTGTAGTTTCCCGGGTCATCCTTCTTCCCTTTCTTAAAGATTAGGATAACATTCGCTCTTCTCCAATCTTGTGGCACATCCACAGTCCTCCAGGAGGCCTTGAAGATGATGGACAGAGGCTCTGCAAGTTCTCTAGAATGTTCTTTGAGCACTCTTGGGTGCACACCATCTGGCCCAGGGGATTTTTATTTGTCCAGTGCAGCCAAGTGCCTTTCCACAACCTCTTTGTCAATGTCAACTAGCCACCCAGGTGTCCTGTTATGTCTTCTACCATCTCTAGATGGGCCCAAGTTCTCTTCAGGGAGAAAACAGAGGAAAAAAGTCCTTAAGCCTGTCTGTTTTTTCTCTGTCCTGCATCAGAGTTTCCCCATCTACTCCCAACAGTGGTCCAATTGCCTCTTTTACCTTGTGTTTGCTTCTCACATATCTGTAGAAGTTTTTCTTATTGTAGCGAGCCCTCCTGGCCAGACCCAGCTCATACTGAGCTTTGGCTTCTCTGATGGCTGATCTATAGTACCTAGTTACCCTCATATATTCCTCTTTAGAGGTCTGTCCTTCTTTCCATTTCCTGAACATTGCCTTTTTCTCCCTTAGCTTATTCTGGAGCTCTCTGGTCATTCACATTGGTTTCTTGGAGCCCTTACCGTGTTTCCATCTTGCTAGGATAGTGAGGGCTTGAGCTTGCAAAAGCTCATGTTTGAGAAGGGCCCACCTTTCACTCGCTCCTTTCCCTTCCAGCACACTCCCCCACAGAATGACTCTCATCAAGCCTCTGAGTTCATCCAAGTTGGCCCTACGAAAATCTAACCTACGAGTCTGGCTATGAACTTCCTTAGCCCCCCACAGCAACTGGAATTCAGGGAGGACATGGTCACTTCCCCCTAAGGTCCCTACCACCTTCATCTCATCTACCAATTCTTCCCTGTTGGTTAATATCAAGTCTAGTATGGCCGAGCCCCTTGTAGCTTCCTCCACCTTCTGAAAAAGGAAGTTATCTGCCAGGCAGGTCAGGAAATTGCATGATTCATGATGCTTTGCTGAGCCTGTATCCCAGCACACATTGGGGAAGTTGAAGTCACTCATAATTACAAGGTTCTGATGTCTGGATACTCTCTTCTCGCTATTCAGGTGGTCTGTAGCAGACTCCAACAATAATACCTTTTGTCCTTCCTCCCCTTATTTCCACCCATATGCTTTCCACCAGGCTGTCTGCCCCATTCTCCATAACTTCTTGACAATCAAGTCGTCTCCTCACATACAATGCCACTCCACCTCCTCTTCTACCCTTCCGGTTTTTCTTGAACAACTCACACCCCTCCACTCGCACATTCCAGTCATGGAAATCATCCCACCATGTCTCAGTAATTCCTACTATATTGTAGCCCTCTGTTTGCAATAGAAGCTCAAGCTCTTTTTTCTTATTACCCATACTTTGGGCATTGGTATATAGACACTTGTAGCCTTGTACCTTTGTTTGACCTGTCCTACCCAGGTGGGTCCCCGCTGTTCAGTTATCTCATACAGCTGCTCTAATGCAATTTCTTGAATTATGGTAGCAACCATCATAAAAAACTTCAAGATGAGCTTGCACAAAATGGCACTTTGATATGAGCAGATGAAGGCATGTGGTGTCATCAATCTTTTGGACCCAAATGGCTGCCTCCAATCCAATCCCAGGGACTGAGAAATCAAAGGTAGTTGGAGGATACTAATCCTGTATATATCATTCCTTTCGTAGGAGTATGCACATTAACATACTGTAGACATTAGAAGAGCATGACTCCATGTCAATTTATAACAATCCAACAGTGCCAGTTAATAGTAATAGTAGTAACAGAAAAAAGGAGGAGGAGGCAGGAAGTGATGAACCAGCACTCGGCTGTCATGGCCCTTTCTTATGTGCCCAGGGTAATGCCAATCGCCACTTCGGGGTCAGGAAGGAATTTTCCTCCAGGCCAGATTGGCAAGGGATCCTGGGATTTTTTTGCCTTCCTCTAGGCATCAAGCAGGGGGCACTGGAGAAGTGTGAGGAAAGCAGCTGTGAATTTCCTGCATTGCTCCAGGAGTTGGACTTGATGACCCTTGGGGTCCATTCCAGCTTTCTGTTTCAATGAAGATGAAGATGATGATTCCGGTTTCCTCTTAATAGTTACTTTCCTCATTAAATAATACCTTAATGTACTTTGTCCCAAGTATTCCTTTCCTCTCAGTTTTCTTTACGTTAATAAATCTGAGTGGTTTAATTATTTCCTTTCCTTTGGCAGACAGTATAGGAAAAAAACACCAAGCTGTGAATCATCAAGACTACTCAGGCCTCTGTTCAATTTGTTTGAAAAAGCCACTGTGTGCAGTCTATTGTTTACACCTGATAGAAATAGAATGCTTTGAGAATTGTCCTAAATTCCCAAACTGAAATATTTGTGGCTAGCAGAAGAGCCAATCATCTATAATGTTTTGTCTGACTTTTTTGAAAATGTCTTATAATTTTAATGTTTGTCAAGACCCAAGCTTGTCTTGACCTTAGAGTTCAGAATAACCACCTATTTTTATTTCCGCTGACATGCAGACCAGTAGCTTAGCAATTATACTGCTATATAGCATTATGAACTACTCTATTTTCAAAAGCTGGTTCACAACCTATTCATATACACATGCATGCACACATCTTATATATTGTTGTGGATTTTCCAGGCTGTATTGCCATGGTCTTCGATACAGCCTGGAAAATCCACAACAACCATCGTTCTCCAGCTGTGAAAGCCTTCAACAATATATCTTATATATTGTCTTACTTCTTTAAAACCCATTGAAATAAAAAGACCACCAAGGACCCCTTACTTGTGAGGGCATGCAGCAAAACAAAAGAAAGCTAATATTCTGGAAGCCATTATTGATACAACAAACTCCCAATAGCTCACTAAAGATTACTGGAAGATTCCATGGCTGTATATAAAAACATTAAATAATTAATTGATAAAATCAAATATGGCTGAAGTGTGTCCTGAAGACTAATCCTTGCTGCTTCATTTACTTTCTGCCTGCAGAAGAGAAACATTTCCAAGATAGATATTAACATTCCATTCCACAATCACTTTGTAGTTCTTATGGGGATTCATAGCCTGAAGATCAAGTGAATTTATTTATTTACTGCATTTATACTCCACCTTCCTCCCCAATGGATCCCGAAGCAGTTTGTCTTTTTCCTCCCCTCCATTTTAACTTTGAACCTCCCCTGAAGTAGGTTCAGGTGATGACTTCCTTCTAGCATCTATCTTTCAAAGGATTATCCAGGAAATTGTATGGTATTCAAGAAAAGAGTGCCCATGTCCTTTGTCACCGGAATTCTTCTGAGATAGGATAAAAGAGCACCATGCCATCCATTTTCAGTTTCACATTATATTTAATAGAGCAGCTATCTAATTTCACAGTACCCACCAAATAGCAAGGCAGATTTGGAGGCCCCTCCTAAGGTAAAAATGGCAGGGGGGATTCATACTCCATTTCTGATGGAATTTTGAACAGTTCTATTTTTTTCTGCTGAAAGCAAAACTGAGATGCTTTAGAGATGCCTGATCAGTTGTTACACCTGTAGGAATTCTGAAAGGTTAGAAGAATTGCAGAAAGATTAGCAATATTTTTTTTTCAAGGGAATGAGTGCTAAAATATTTTTAAGGATGAAAAAAAAAAGTTAGGTGTTCTTGCAAAGTTACAACATTGACAATAGTGAATTACAAAATATGTTTTGGGAACTCTACAGATATACAAGAAAGGGATAATATATTTTGTTGGCTGCATTGGCTGCAGTGAAAAAGTTGTAGGAGGTTCATGAAATATAAGTATAATCTATCACATACTTCTGGCTTCCTGAGTGTAGCGTTGTTGGCCTGTTGAAAATCAATAAGAGTTAGAGTTTGATTTGTAGGGGTCAAGAGACTGTGCCTACTGCAATGTTGAGTAGTGGTTGGATTCCATGTAGGACAGAATAGTAAAGAGTCCAATAGCACCTTTAAGAATAACCAACTTTATTGTAGCATAAGCTTTCAAGAGCCACAGCTCTCATCATCAGATGCATCTCTTTGTCACATGCATCTGACAAAGAGAGCTGAGGCTCTCAAAAGCTTATGCTACAATAAAGTTAGCCTTAAAAGTGCTACTGGACACTTTACTATTTTGCTACTACTGACTAACAGGGGTAACTCCTCTGGATCTATGACCATGTAGGACAGAGATATGGATCCCTTCAGTTTTAGGAGAAGCAAAAGTTGTGGGGGTTAAATGGATACTGTTTGTACCATAGTTTGCCACAACAAAATTACCCAAATAAAAATTTAAAAATAAAACAAAATTACTCAAAGAATACCGCATGCTGCGGTATGTTTTGGAGTGAGCGCTGAATTCTTCCATCCTCCTCCTCCTCCTTCTCCTCCTCCTCCTCAATGTCATTTATAGTCTGCCTTTTTCACTGAGATTCAAGGCACAGTGCGAGATTCATACATTCTATATCAAGGGCATTTCCATAAACAATAGTGTAAATAAACACAAGTTTACAAAGACATAGCATTAGTAAGAATCCAATTCAGAGTTGAAGAAATGCTGAAACAGAACATAAGCAATTCTAGGGCTGACATGAGACAACACGAAGCACAAGTAGTTCATAGGAGCACATATTTAAGGCAACAGGTAGTATGTAAGGCAGCATAGTGAACTCATTATCAAAGCATCTGAGACCCCCTTCCCTACAATACAAAAGACTTATTGAATATTTCGGTTTTGCATTGTTTGTGAAAGCTAGGAGAGTTGGGACTCTCCTGACCTCCTCAGGCAGGTTGTTCCACAGGACAGGGGCCACCACAGAGAAAGCCTGTGTACGAGCTGTTGTTGATTTCACCCATGTGCAGGGTGACACCTGTAGGAGACCTTGTTCAGATGAGTGATGCTGCCATGCAGGAGCATAGGGAGGGAGGAAGTCCCGTAGGTATGCTGGAGAGCTTTGTATGTGATAACCAATACCTTGAATTGAGCACGGTAGCTGATAGGTAGCCAATGGAGTGACTGAAGAATGGAGGTGATGTTCATGGTCCTGCTCACTCCTGATAACAGTCACGCCACAGTGTTTTGCACCAACTGTAATCTCCTAGTTAACTTGGATAGGAGACCTATGTATAGTGCATTACAATAGTCAAGTCTTGATGGTTACCCCAGCATGGATCCAGGGGGCCAGGTCAGCCATGCCAAGGTAAGAAGCCATCTTCCAGGCTACAGTGAAGTTGTAAAAGGCGGTTTTTGTGGCTGCCTTAACTTGTTTTTCTACTAGTAGCGCTGGATCCAGTATAACCCCTAGGCTCTTAACTGAGTCTGAAAGAGTCAGACAGACTCCATCAAAAGTGGGGAGCACTATGTCTTTCAAGAGCTCTGCCTTCCCAACAAGCATCACTTCTGTCTTATTTGGGTTCAATTTCAATTTGTTTGTTTTTAGTCATTTCACCACAGTGGTCAGGCAGTGATGCAGGATGTCTGTTTTCTCATGGAGAGGTGAACTTTTAGGGGATCAGCAAGATTACAATACAAGGGTTGCCAACTTCCAGGTAGGGGCTGAGGTTCTCCTGGAATTACAACTCATATTCAGACTACAGAGATCAGTTTTCCTGGAGAAAACAGCATCTTTAGAAGGAAAATTCTATGGTATTCCATTTAGGTTAAATTCCTCCCCCAAATGCCCCTCCACAGGTACCACCTCCAAGTTTGGTGGTGGTTAAAAGTAGAGATGGGCACAAACCTAAATACAACCCAAAAAACCCCACAAACCAGACCGGTTCAGGGTTCGCGAACCAGGGTTCGTGGAAGCTCCTTTCCATGCTGGTTCGTTGGGTCATATTTACAGGGGCAGTTTAAATGGCAATTTCCTCAGGGTTTCCCCCCTGCCGCCTGCCAGCTGATAGTTTAAAAGGACCTGCTATGGCAGGGCTCTTTAAACTGCCCAAACCCCAGCCCCCCTACCCACCCATCCCCCAGCCCCACACTTACCTTATCCTGCAGTGCAGCGTCCTTCCTCTACTCCCAGGCGGGGTGGGAAGGTCGTTTTTGGCCTCTTCTGCTGTCATGGGGGCCTGCAGGGGAATGGATGAGGCCAAAAACGGCCTTCTTACCCCTCAAATGTCTGCTGCAGCAACCATTTAAGGGGCAGGGAGGCTGTTTTTGGCTTCCCTGCCCCTCAAATGGCCGCCACAGCAGCCATTTGAAGGGCAGGAAGGTCATTTTCAGCCTCTTCCGTCACCCTGCAGGCCCCCAGGGTGGTAGAAGAGCCTGAAAATGGCCTTCCTGCTCCTCCTGGGAGGAGAGGAAGGACTGCACTGCAGGATAAGGTAAGTGTGGGGCTGGGAATGGGGCTGGGGGGTAGGGGATAGGGGGTAGGGGGTAGGGGGGCTGGGGTTTGGGCAGTTTAAAGGGACCTGCTGCTTGCAAGGCAGGAAAGGGTCCTTTAAACTGTTAAATGCCCCTTCCCCTGCTGCTGTAGGGGAATTTAAACCCCATGAACCACAAACTGGTTCGTAACTGGTCCAGTTCCATGGTTCCTGGTTCGTTGTGGGTTTTTTTTTTTTGTTCCATGCCCATGTCTAGTTAAAAGTAGTAGGACTCTAATCTAGAGAACTAGGTATGACTCCCCACTCCTCAGCTTGAAGCCAGCTGGGTGACCTTGGGTCAGTCACAGCTCTCTCAGAGCTCTCTCAGCTCCACCCACCTCACAGGGTGATTGTCATGAGGATAATAATAACACACTTTATAAACTGCTCTGAGTGGGTGTTAAGTTGTCCTGAAGGGTGGTGTATAAATCAAATGTTGTTGTTGTTATCTTCAGAAATTTCCCAGGGCAGAGATAGCAACCCTAGCTATAACACATTCTGTGTGGGGCTGCCTGTGTGGGGCTGTCATTTTGGAAGCTTCAGTTGGTACAAATTGCTGCGGGTCACCTTCTGATATATCTGATAAGTAAAGCTCATTTTAAACCAGCTTCAGTAGCTCCTTGTTTCCAGGTTCATTTCAAGGTCCTGGGTACGACCTTTAAAGCCCTGGGCTTTCAAGACTTGGGACTTACATATCTGAAGTACAACCCCACCGTGTTTCAGCCCATACATTAGTTGAGATCCTCTCAGCCTACTTGTAATTTCCTCACACACATCTTGGCAAGGTTACTCTCCTTGTCTGCAATTGTATCATCTTCCAAACAGTCTTTCCAAAGAGGTTAATATACTACCACTGCTGCCCAAATCCCACAGATTATGCTAACTTCTAGGGGTGTGCAAGGAAAAAACTTTCGGCTTTCTTGTTTCGGGATTACCCGAAACAAGATTCTCTACCGGCATTAGCCGAATGCCGAAACAAGAATCTCTTTCGGGATTCGGGATTCGGCATTATTTCGGCATTCTTTCGGGATTCTTTCGGGTTATTTTGCTGGGAAAATGCCTCCGTCTTTCAGGACGCCTGGAGGAGGCATTTTCCCACCAAATAAGCCCAAAATTGGTGGGGACCTTCCTCTAACCCTTCTCTAACACCCACCCAAGTTTCAGACAGATTGGACTTTGGGGGGCCATGTTATGGCCCCCCAAAGCAGGTCCCCCCATCCTCCCATAAAGGAGCATCTTCTTCATTATTTCCTATGGGGAAAAAATGAAGAAGCAGGCTTCCTTTGCCAGGGGTGGCATTTTGCATGCAAAATGCCCCCCAGCCCTCAGGGGCCCTTCTCCCACCCCTCCTCCCACCCCCCACCGAGGCTCAGCCTGCTCCCACTTGGGGGGGCCATTTCATGGCCTCCCCAAGTAGGTGCTCTAATCTCTACCACTGACAGCTGGGGGAGGCTTGTGTTGCCAGGGGTGGCATTTTGCATGCAAAATGCCCCCCAACCCTCTGGGGCCCTTCTCCCACCCCTCCTCCCACCCCCCACCAAGGCTCAGCCTGCTCCCACTTGGGGGGGCCATTTCATGGCCTCCCCAAGTAGGTGCTCTCAGCCCCTAAAGTCCACCCTTCACAGCCCCACACAAACCCAATTCCCCCCCAGCTGCCACACACAGACCCAAATCCCCCCAGTAGCCCCTCACAGACCCAAATCAACCCCCACCTGCCCCACACCCACCATAACCCCAGGAACAGGCTGGCCTGCCCTCCCCTTTTGGGAACCCCTAAACTCTCTTTCCCAGGGCAGTTCTGCACAGACAAGGGGTGCCACAATGGTGGCAGTGCCAAATCGTCCCTGGGAAAGAGCACCTGCCCTGGCACACAGACAACCACCCCCCTGACCCCCCCACCACCCGCAGAGAAGGCTGGCCAGCCTGCCCCATTGTTCCCTATGCTGGGAACCAACCTCCCATCAAAGAAGGGAACACAGACACACAATCATTAAGTTTAAAAAACCTTTATTTTCTCATTTTCAAATTACAAGTGGTCAACAAATCACAACATATTACACTTATTGTCCCTCATAGCACAACACAACACAATTAACTACACATCAGAGAATCTTAAACACATTTTTTTTTTTGAAATGGACAAACAGTAAAGTTTTGAACATTACAACAGGTCACATAGTGAGCGGGCACAACAGGGCATGGAAACAGAAGATGATCATAATAACTACCAGCCTAATACAACTCTCCCTCCATAAAACGACTTAATGGGGGGGAACCACTGCAACAAAATCCCCCCCCCAACCCTCTGGGGCCCTTCTCCCACCCTTCCTCCCATCCCCCCACCAAGGCTCAGCCTGCTCCCACTTGGGGGGGCCATTTCATGGCCTCCCCAAGTAGGTGCTCTGCTCTCATCTCTACCACTGACAGCTGGGAGAGGCTTGTCTTGCCAGGGGTGGCATTTTGCATGCCAAATGCCACCCTCACCCTCAGGGGCCCTTCTCCCACCCTTCCCCCCACCCCCCACCACATGCATTCCTTGACAATCAAGAAATCTGGAGTTAAATATAATGTGCATGTAAGTCCCTCAAAGACAGAAGCAATATGACCCATTTGATTTCCACAACCTCAGACACAATTAGTGATCCGTTTCCCCTTGGTGGGGGATCCCCCACTCTCACCTATCACCCCGAAGGGGGAAAGTCAGTGAATGAGCCTTCAAGGTACGCTCCAGGGGCTGCTGCCGTGATGTCACTGATGTCATCTGGCTGCCCTGAGAGTATGCCTGTGCTTTGCAGTGGGCTGATTTGGGCCCTGCAGGCCAAAGCAGGATCCCTTGTGGCCCAAATCTGCCTGCTGTGAATTGTGCGTGCTCCCCAGCCTTGTGTGATGATCACATCACTTCCTAGAACAGACATCATCATGCCAGAGCATTGCCATTAAATGATCATGCGTGTGTGAACAGACCCTATGTATCCTGTAGGCTTCAGTGATGGTATAGTAATGTTTTCACTCACATTATAGAGAGAGAGAGAGAGAGAGAGAAGGGGGGGAGGCACTGAAGCTAGATTATTTCTTCTATTTTACTGTCCCCTTCCAAAGCCAGGGTGGCATTGGCACAATGCCCCCCTCCCCCCGGCCAGAGCCTTAGTACCAGTATGCATTGACAGGCCCATGCATCATAGTCCTTTTTGAGACCCAGCCAAGTTGTGTGCCTTTTGGAGAAAAATGTTCAAGTTGCTGGTGGGGGTATGAACAATTTTTAGATATCCACTGTAGTGCAATGGCTAGAGAGTTGGTCTAGAATCTGGCAGACTCTGATTCTGTGCCTTGTAGGCTTGATGGATGTTCTTGGCTCAGCCTAAGTAAACAATTGTGTTGTGTTTTCCAGAGGCAGTCTAGGTGATTTTGGGGCCCTGGACAAATGTTCTTGACGGGGCCCCAGAACCAGTGCCGCCCCACCACTGGCTCCTTGCCAAGGCCAAGCAATTTGGCAACCTAGGCCCCAGATAGAGTGGGCAGGAGTGCGTTGTTTCCTTCCTCCCCCCCCCTCCACCCCCTCATACAACTAAGAAGGCCATCGGTGGAGTCACTCCAATGTGAGGCATGGAGCAGCTGTCTATTGTTAGCCTGGTTGTGATGAGGGTGAAACAAATCAAGGGAGAACAGCAATGTGTAAACCACTCTAGGTTCCCATGGGGGAGAAAACCGGGGCATAAGATAAACCTTTAATTTGGTGGGGAGGGGGTATATACATTTTATGTGTATGTGTCTGTATGTTTTATGCATTCAAATCACTTGTGGTGTACTTTAGAATTATATTGAGCTCCACAGTATCCCAAAAACCTTGTCCATGTATTGCAAACCGAAGTCAATCTACCACATCTAGGGTATTCTTCTTTTCCCTACTGCCTTCAATTTTTCTTAGCATTATTGTCTTTTCTAGTGAACCTTGTCTTCTCATGATGTGACATAAGCACTATCATCAATTGATATCTTCAAGGGAGAAAGCAGGCCTGATTTGGTCTGGACATGTCTTTTTCGGAGTCCATGGTACATGTAAATTGAAACTTTCTTCCCACTTCACAGTGTGAATGTTTTTTCCTCCTATGAGCTTTGTCTAAATTTTACTGTACTGATACTGCTCATTTGGCCAAAAGGCCTGCCCTTGATCAATGCCACATTAAATACTTCATAATAAAAATATGTTTTTAGAACCATTTAAAAGTGTCCTTAAGTGCCATACGCCGATTTAAAAAACCATAAGCTAAATGTTTGGGAACACAACCAGATATGTGAATGACTGAAATGCAGCCCAATCCCACTGCTACTTAAAATCCATTTTTGATGGAGGTCTGGATTGTCTTACATTGGTGTCATTGGGCTTGGAATCAGGAACCTGGAAGCGTTCCATGGTGGCTACAACTTTCATGCCAAGGCTAAGAGGGTGGGAACGGGATCTCTCTGGGGTGGCAAACTCTGGCCTTGGAAGTTACTGGCAATTTGGGGGTGGGACTTGTGCAAAGGAAAATCTGAGTAGGGATCTCCCCCAGAATCCATGGTCCGCATTTGCCCTCTAAAGAGATTGCCCTTGGAAGCAGCCAGTTTATCTGTAGGGAACTACTCTCTCTAACCTGAACTCAAGCCCAACCAGGAGTTTGGCAGCCCTAGGAAAATTTCTGAAAAAGATGGCAAAGGAGGGCCAGCAACTGATAGAGGCATGGAAGCCCACACCAGGACAGTAGCAGGGGCCTACTTGGGCAAAAGGGACGACCAGTGCTCTCATCCCCCATAGTCCACTCCTTTCAGCCCCACACAAACCCAGTTCCCCCACCCCAGCTGCCACACACAGACCCAAATCCTCCACTCAGCCCCTCTCAGAACCAAAACCACCCTCAGCTGCCCCACACCGAGTACCCCAGGAACAGGCTGGCCAGCCTGCCCCATTGTTCCCCATGCTGGGAACCAACCTCCCATCAAAGAAGGGAACACAGACACAAAATCATTAAGTTTAAAAAACCTTTATTTTCTCATTTTCAAATTACAAGTGGTCAACAAATCACAACATATTACACTTATTGTCCCTCATAGCACAACACAACACAATTAACTACACATCAGAGAATCTTAAACACAATTTTTTTTTTGAAATGGACAAACAGTAAAGTTTTGAACATTACAACAGGTTACATAGTGAGCGGGCACAACAGGGCATGGAAACAGAAGATGATCATAATAACTACCAGCCTAATACAACTCTCCCTCCATAAAACGACTTAATGGGGGGGAACCACTGCAACAGGGTCCAGCAGAACCTATGTCATTTCCTGTGGCTGTGCTTTCAGTTCAGACACACAAAGCTGAACTGGGCACTTCCAAGGCACTGGACAATGGTATTTCTGGAGCAGTTCTGCAGAGGTCTCCCCCCACCCCCACACCAGCCTCAGAATTTACCTGGGAACATCTGTGAGAGATCATCATTGGCCGGTGCCCATCCACCACTCTTCCCGCATCCCCCAACCATGCAAACCCAACATTAACATCAAATTTTTTTTTTTAAACATGAACTGAACATCAACTTTTAAAAAACATAAGCACAACATTTTTTTTTGGGTTTTTTTCCTTTTTTTTACATGAACAGAACATCAACTTTTAAAAAACATAATCACAACATTTTTTTGGGTTTTTTTTCCTTTTTTTTACATGAACAGAACATCAACTTTTAAAAAACATAAGCACAACATTTTTTTTTGGGTTTTTTTCCTTTTTTTTACATGAACAGAACATCAACTTTTAAAAAACATAATCACAACATTTTTTTGGGTTTTTTTTCCTTTTTTTTACATGAACAGAACATCAACTTTTAAAAAACATAATCACAACATTTTTTTTTGGTTTTTTTTCCTTTTTTTTACATGAACAGAACATCAACTTTCAAAAAACAGTACAACAATTCTTCTACAATTTTTTTTACAATGATTTCATCTGATAAAAACACCTAAGCAATCCCTATCTAACCTGTTTCTCCCTCCAGTAGCAATCCATGTTTCTGGGGCATTATTTTTCATAATAAATTTGGTCCCACAGGGTATGTCTCAGTGATGGGAGATGTTTTGAATACCCTGGGGGGGGGGCTTTCAAATTGCTGGGTGTTTTCCCTTTGCCACTGGTTCCTAACCACCCTCCCTCTACTGGCCGGTTTTAACTGTATATACAGGGTTTTATACAGGGGAGAGCGCGATTCCAAAGGATTGGACTCATAGAGGATGCAGGCCACAAGTTGGGCTCACCTCAGTCACTCTGGAAGTCCAGTCCTGAGAAATCGAAGAGGCGAGAGTTGACCTTCAGGAAGGTCAACTGCTCGACTCTCCATGGGAGAAGGCGAGTGCGATGTGGGCCGACAATGTCGCCCGCATGTGAAAAGACGCGCTCGCTCTCCACGCTCGTCGGAGGGCATGAGAGCAGCCGCTGCGCCTCGAGGGAGAGGTCCGGCCAGACCGACTCCTTCCTGGCCCAGTAGCTGAGCGGATCGGTGGAGAGCGACTCGCAGGGCTCCGCGAGGTAGTCCCTGACCATCGCCTCCGCCGGATCCTCTCTCACGGTCCTCACGACCCCAGAGGGGACGAGGGCCCACCGGAGCATCTCCATCTCCATCGGCACTCCGGTGGTGGCCTCGGGGGGGGCCTGCGCAGAGGGGGCGTCAGAGGGACCCGCACGGCAGGGCCCCTCTTGCGTCCCCCCTGTCGACAGGCGTCCCCTCTTGGCCTGCCTGCGCCTCACCCAAGAGCAGAGCCCGTCTCTGGCTTGGGTGAGGTTCCCGTCCCGCTCGGCGAAAGTGCCCTTTATGCGCGGGTCACACATGGTCGCCAACATGTATGACTCTTCCTTAGTGAGAGGAGTTAGCCTGGCAGCTATGCCCTGCTGCAGCCTTCTCACTAATGCGCGCACCGCTGGAACAAGGTCAGCACGGGGCGCGACCCGGTCTGCAAGGGTGGCCAGATTCCTCTGGAGCGTGTGCACCAGGGGAATGACCAGACCGAGGGTCGCCGTGTCTGACGAGACCGCCACAGTGAAGTCCTTGAAGGGCTTCAGGACCTCCACTGTCTGGGTGATGGTGAGCCAATCCTCCCGGTTGAACTCACCCACCTGACTCGCACCGCGGTGCTCGGAGAGCCACGCGTGGAGTGCGGCCTGCTGCTCCACCAAGCGCTCAAGCATGGCGCAGGTGGAGTTCCAGCGAGTGCTGACGTCAGTGATCAGAGCGTGCTCTGGCACACCTGTCCTGACCTGTGTCTGGCGCAGTTCGTGCGTGGCCTTCACGCTGCGCGAGAAGTGACCCGTGAGCCTCCGACATTTCTGGACAAGTAACTGGAGTTCACGGGTCCGGGTATCCACGGGTTCCTTCGAGGAGCCCAACCCCAGCGCATCTCTCACCACTAGGTGAAGCTTGTGAGCGGCACAGTAGACGCTCTCTCGGCTCACTAGATGCGCCGCTGCCCTCATGTTCTTGCCACCGTCCGTCACCATGCATCCCACGGTGGCGGGTCCCTGGCCTATCCACTCGTCCAACTGTCTCCTTAAGGTGGCAGCGATGTTCTCCGCCGTGTGGGACACGTCGAGCACCTCGGCGTGAAGCAAGGCCTTGCAGTAGCCGGCCTGGCGGTCTCGCATCCTTCCCTGTCTAGCTGTGCTAGGCACCTCCCCCCGGCCCCCACCCAGAACCGACTCGGGTTCCCACCAGTGAGCAGTAAGCGAGAGGTACGCTTGCTGCACACTTGGGCAGGTCCAGATGTCCGATGTGAAGTGCACAGTTCTCCCGGCAACCCGGGACAGCTGTGCCTTCACATGATCCCTGGCAGCCCTGTAAAACGAGGGCACCACCGATCTGCTCAACGACGTGCGAGCAGGGACGGCGTACCAGGGAAAGCAATCTTGGAGCAGCCCTGAGAAGCCGAAGTCTTCAACTACGGAATACGGTTGCCCATCCACTGCTATCATGTTGACGATGTGGCGCGTGATGCGCCTGCTCGCCCTCCGGATCCCCTCTCTGGGCACACTAGCGCCCTGCATACCAAGCATCTCCGGGAGAGAGGCTTGGCGTCCCTTTCCTGCAGGTACCCTTGGGGGGAGAGCACCAGAGGAGCCTGCCTCCTTCTGGCTAGCTGGCGGCCGTGCGGCGCCACTCGAACCCTCCTCCCGAAGAAGCACCGCCTGGTGGTGCCTCTTCATATGGTACCTCATCCCAGACGTGGAGAGATGCCACACATCTTTGCCACGGCTGACGCGCTGCCTACAATGCAGGCACAGGGCTGCTCGGGGATCCTCCGTTGTCTGGAAGTGCTTCCAGATTTCGGAGGAAAAGGGCATCCCACGCTTCCCAGGAGAAGCGCGTTCGGGACCACCCTGCGGCACCTCCTGTGAGGTGCTCTGGCCGGACACACCGTGTCCCACTCTCGGCCGGGCAGGTGGGGATGGACGAGGCTGAAGGGGCAGAGATGTGGGCTCTTCCACCACAGTCTCTGCCTCTTCCTCCCGCGTCCTCTCCTCCTGCACAGCCGCGAGAGGCCTGCTGCTGGCCTCAGAGGAAACTGGGGTGGACCGCCCCAGGGGGGGTCTCACGGGCAGTTCCTCCAACATCCTCCGGGTTCCTGGGGTGAGCGGGAGCGCAGGGAAAGTCATGTGCTCCGCGCCCATCCCAGGAGACACCACATGCTGCCCCTCCTCCAGCAGCTGGCTCGCAACCACTGGAGGAGGAGGAGCCTCAGCAGCAGGCCCCTGCCCAGTGCCAGCCCCTGCCTCACGCACCCGGGTTGGGGGTGGCCCTCCAGCAGCTGCCTCAGGAAAGAGAGTCTTGCGAACCCTCTTCCTGTCACCAGAAGCCAGGCTGGTGAACGGCAGCAGCGCAGGGGAGGGCCTCCTCCGCTCAGATGGAGGGGCTGCCGCAGCAGTCCCCCTCCCCCTCCCCTCCTCCCCTCTAGATTTCTCCCTAGCCTTTCCCCCGGGGCCCCTCTCTGCTTTCCTCTCCGACATACTTTCCCCTCCCAAATTCAACCCTAACTAATCAGAAAAGATTTAGAAAACAAAGGTCAACTTTGTTTTCAAGACCTAACTAACCTGCTCTAAATCTGTGCTTCTAGTGGCTCTGTGACTTGGAGATGAACAATCAAGTGCCTTTTTAAGCAACCCTATTTATGTCAGGGAACCTGAGCCTGCCAATCAGCTGAATTCCTCTGGAATTGAGCTGGCCCTAAACCCCAATAACAGGTGACAAAGCCTTAAACACTCACACACTAGTATGCCCGGGCCGGCCTGGCACCACCACGGGTGCCAGAGATGGGCAGTGGAACCCTAGTTATGGGGGCACTAATGGGAAGCCTATTGACAGCTATTACAAATTTTTATATATATATATATATATATAGAATTCAAACCTAACACTCACTCACTAATGCTTTCCCTGCTGAGTCCCTATTTAGTTTTTTAAAAAAAACTAGGCTCGGTTTCCCTAATAATTATGTTGAGGGCAATTATCCACTGATCACCTACCAACTGGCCTACCTACCTAAGAGACACTATTTAGCGGGACCGATGTATCTGTGGTATGTCGGTGTGGGGTGTGGATGTGGTGTTTTGAAGATGAGCCTCCCCCCTCCCAAGCTAGCAAGAACCCACCCCCAAGGCCACCCAAATGTCAACCCGGACTCGCTCACACTAACACCAGTCCTGCAGTCCAGCGATGTTCAGGCGGTCTTGCAGCTGGTCCTCCTCTCCTCCACGATGCTGTCAAGAAAATTGGAAATGTTAGCAGAGTCAACACCACACGCCGCACACGCAACCCCAAAATTCAAGGCCCCGTTGCACAAGCCAAGTCAGCCCCCCCCCCCCTTAAAGGCTAGGGCCAACCAGCAGCAAAACAAAACACATCCACCCAGCAGAGCTTCTGGCCTGTGCAGGCCAGAAGCTGGCACACTCATTTTTTAGTCCTGTGAAACAGCAGTTCATGCCCACCCCACACTCAAACTTGAAAAATGAAACATGAAAGAAAGCTGGCACTGCGATCAATGCTGGCCCCCCTAACCCCCAAACAATATCCTCTTGCCCAACCAGAAAATGCCCCCCCCCCCCGGCCCAAGCCATAAAGACAGAGCCAAAGCATATGCTCGCAGGTAGGCACAGCAGCAGACATAAGCTCAAAAACCAAATTTAACAACAACCCTACCAGTCCACCAGTGCAGATGTCCAGCAATGTTGATCCTCCACGCAGAGATCTGCAGGCCGATGTCCACCAAGTGCAGTCCAGTCCAGAAGAGGTCCACCAACGATAAACAACCTGAATGTGAAGCAAAACAGTGAGTGCCAGGCCAGCAAACGGGAAGGGTTACCAAAGCCGGAGCAGCAGGCCTGTGTGTGGGCCGAAGGCTGGCACAGTTGATCAGGACGGAGCCTGTTGGGAATCCTTGCAAGCAGGGGACCAGACACAGAAACGCAAGCCACACCATTCCAGATTGTGGAGCACAACTGTGAGTGCCAGGCCAGCAACCAAAAAGGGTTACCTTGGCCAAAGCAGCATACCTGTGTGTGGCCCACAGGCTGGCACAGTTGATCAGGACGGAGCCTGTTGGGAATCCTTGCTAGCAGGGGACCAGACACAGAACAGCAAGCCACACCATTCCAGATTGTGAAGCACAACTGTGAGAGCCAGCCAGAAGAAAGGCTTCTGGCCTGTGTAGGCCCGAAGCTGGCACACTCTGGTTTTAATCTTCAAACAGTGGATCAAGCTTAAAGAAGGCAAGCACAACAACCAATGCTGAACCCCCCCCCCCCCACCATCAAACATTGTCTGCCCAACCTGTCCCCCAGGCCATACCTGTGTGTGGCCCACAGGCTGGCACAGTTGATCAGGACGGAGCCTGTTGGGAATCCTTGCTAGCAGGGGACCAGACACAGAAAGGCAAGCCACACCATTCCAGATTGTGAAGCACAACTGTGAGAGCCAGCCAGAAGAAAGGCTTCTGGCCTGTGTAGGCCCGAAGCTGGCACACTCTGGTTTTAATCTTCAAACAGTGGATCAAGCTTAAAGAAGGCAAGCACAACAACCAATGCTGAAACCCCCCCCCCACCATCAAACATTGTCTGCCCAACCTGTCCCCCAGGCCATACCTGTGTGTGGCCCACAGGCTGGCACAGTTGATCAGGACGGAGCCTGTTGGGAATCCTTGCTAGCAGGGGACCAGACACAGAACAGCAAGCCACACCATTCCAGATTGTGAAGCACAACTGTGAGAGCCAGCCAGAAGAAAGGCTTCTGGCCTGTGTAGGCCCGAAGCTGGCACGCTCTGGTTTTAATCTTCAAACAGTGGATCAAGCTTAAAGAAGGCAAGCACAACAACCAATGCTGAACCCCCCCCCCCCACCATCAAACATTGTCTGCCCAACCTGTCCCCCAGGCCATACCTGTGTGTGGCCCACAGGCTGGCACAGTTGATCAGGACGGAGCCTGTTGGGAATCCTTGCTAGCAGGGGACCAGACACAGAAAGGCAAGCCACACCATTCCAGATTGTGAAGCACAACTGTGAGAGCCAGCCAGAAGAAAGGCTTCTGGCCTGTGTAGGCCCGAAGCTGGCACACTCTGGTTTTAATCTTAAAACAGTGGATCAAGCTTAAAGAAGGCAAGCACAACAACCAATGCTGAAACCCCCCCCCCCCCCACCATCAAAGATTGTCTGCCCAACCTGTCCCCCAGGCCATACCTGTGTGTGGCCCACAGGCTGGCACAGTTGATCAGGACGGAGCCTGTTGGGAATCCTTGCTAGCAGGGGACCAGACACAGAAAGGCAAGCCACACCATTCCAGATTGTGAAGCACAACTGTGACAGCCAGCCAGAAGAAAGGCTTCTGGCCTGTGTAGGCCCGAAGCTGGCACACTCTGGTTTTAATCTTAAAACAGTGGATCAAGCTTAAAGAAGGCAAGCACAGCAACCAATGCTGAAACCCCCCCCCCCCCCACCATCAAAGATTGTCTGCCCAACCTGTCCCCCAGGCCATACCTGTGTGTGGCCCACAGGCTGGCACAGTTGATCAGGACGGAGCCTGTTGGGAATCCTTGCAAGCAGGGGACCAGACACAGAAAGGCAAGCCACACCATTCCAGATTGTGAAGCACAACTGTGAGAGCCAGCCAGAAGAAAGGCTTCTGGCCTGTGTAGGCCCAAAGCTGGCACACTCTTGTTTTAATCTTAAAACAGTGGATCAAGCTTAAAGAAGGCAAGCACAACAACCAATGCTGAACCCCCCCCCCCCCCCACCATCAAACATTGTCTGCCCAACCTGTCCCCCAGGCCATACCTGTGTGTGGCCCACAGGCTGGCACAGTTGATCAGGACGGAGCCTGTTGGGAATCCTTGCAAGCAGGGGACCAGACACAGAAAGGCAAGCCACACCATTCCAGATTGTGAAGCACAACTGTGAGAGCCAGCCAGAAGAAAGGCTTCTGGCCTGTGTAGGCCCGAAGCTGGCACACTCTTGTTTTAATCTTAAAACAGTGGATCAAGCTTAAAGAAGGCAAGCACAACAACCAATGCTGAACCCCCCCCCCCCCACCATCAAACATTGTCTGCCCAACCTGTCCCCCAGGCCATACCTGTGTGTGGCCCACAGGCTGGCACAGTTGATCAGGACGGAGCCTGTTGGGAATCCTTGCTAGCAGGGGACCAGACACAGAAAGGCAAGCCACACCATTCCAGATTGTGAAGCACAACTGTGAGAGCCAGCCAGAAGAAAGGCTTCTGGCCTGTGTAGGCCCGAAGCTGGCACACTCTGGTTTTAATCTTCAAACAGTGGATCAAGCTTAAAGAAGGCAAGCACAACAACCAATGCTGAAACCCCCCCCCCACCATCAAAGATTGTCTGCCCAACCTGTCCCCCAGGCCATACCTGTGTGTGGCCCACAGGCTGGCACAGTTGATCAGGACGGAGCCTGTTGGGAATCCTTGCAAGCAGGGGACCAGACACAGAAAGGCAAGCCACACCATTCCAGATTGTGAAGCACAACTGTGAGAGCCAGCCAGAAGAAAGGCTTCTGGCCTGTGTAGGCCCAAAGCTGGCACGCTCTTGTTTTAATCTTAAAACAGTGGATCAAGCTTAAAGAAGGCAAGCACAACAACCAATGCTGAACCCCCCCCCCCCCACCATCAAACATTGTCTGCCCAACCTGTCCCCCAGGCCATACCTGTGTGTGGCCCACAGGCTGGCACAGTTGATCAGGACGGAGCCTGTTGGGAATCCTTGCAAGCAGGGGACCAGACACAGAAAGGCAAGCCACACCATTCCAGATTGTGAAGCACAACTGTGAGAGCCAGCCAGAAGAAAGGCTTCTGGCCTGTGTAGGCCCAAAGCTGGCACACTCTTGTTTTAATCTTCAAACAGTGGATCAAGCTTAAAGAAGGCAAGCACAACAACCAATGCTGAACCCCCCCCCCCCACCATCAAACATTGTCTGCCCAACCTGTCCCCCAGGCCATACCTGTGTGTGGCCCACAGGCTGGCACAGTTGATCAGGACGGAGCCTGTTGGGAATCCTTGCAAGCAGGGGACCAGACACAGAAAAGCAAGCCACACCATTCCAGATTGTGGAGCACAACTGTGAGAGCCAGCCAGAAGAAAGGCTTCTGGCCTGTGTAGGCCCAAAGCTGGCACACTCTTGTTTTAATCTTAAAACAGTGGATCAAGCTTAAAGAAGGCAAGCACAACAACCAATGCTGAACCCCCCCCCCCCACCATCAAACATTGTCTGCCCAACCTGTCCCCCAGGCCATACCTGTGTGTGGCCCACAGGCTGGCACAGTTGATCAGGACGGAGCCTGTTGGGAATCCTTGCAAGCAGGGGACCAGACACAGAAAGGCAAGCCACACCATTCCAGATTGTGAAGCACAACTGTGAGAGCCAGCCAGAAGAAAGGCTTCTGGCCTGTGTAGGCCCAAAGCTGGCACACTCTTGTTTTAATCTTCAAACAGTGGATCAAGCTTAAAGAAGGCAAGCACAACAACCAATGCTGAACCCCCCCCCCCCACCATCAAACATTGTCTGCCCAACCTGTCCCCCAGGCCATACCTGTGTGTGGCCCACAGGCTGGCACAGTTGATCAGGACGGAGCCTGTTGGGAATCCTTGCAAGCAGGGGACCAGACACAGAAAAGCAAGCCACACCATTCCAGATTGTGGAGCACAACTGTGAGAGCCAGCCAGAAGAAAGGCTTCTGGCCTGTGTAGGCCCAAAGCTGGCACACTCTTGTTTTAATCTTAAAACAGTGGATCAAGCTTAAAGAAGGCAAGCACAACAACCAATGCTGAAACCCCCACCCCACCATCAAACATTGTCTGCCCAACCTGTCCCCCAGGCCATGCCAAGAATAAACTGCAACACCTTTTTGCAGAGGCAGGCCACAGCAGCACATTGCCCAGCATCAAAAAAATTTACAAAAATTTTAAAAAGGCCTACCAGGTGTCCTCTCAGGATGTCCAGCACAGTTGATCCTCCAGGCAGATGTCCTCCAGGCTCCAGGTGCAGTCTCTCTTCTTCTCCTCTCTCGGTCACAGCTCAGCAGCAGCAGCAACAGAAGTGTTCCAGACAGTCTTGCTCCAAATTTAAATCCCCTGCTGCAGCCTCAGCCAAAGATTTAAATCTATTGGCTGGCATGAGAATGCAGCAGTGGGATTGGTGACTCCTAAAGTCCCCAGTCCCCTGCCTTTCCCCACCCACACTCCAAGAGCCACCCTCCTCCTGCTCCCCCTCCCCTACCTGTTAGTTTTGGCGGGAATCTCTGCTGCTTTGCAAATGCAAAGTGCAATGCAATGCTTGCACCTTGCATTTGCAAGGCAAAGCAGGATTCCCTATCCTCCTTTGCAAGAGGGGTGGGGGGTGACAGAAGGAGTGAGTGATTCACTCCTTCTCCCCCCCTCCCCTCTTCTAAGAGCCTGCAGGAAGCCTTTGCTTCCAGCAGGATTTTGCTAGCCGCTTGCTAAGGCAAACGGCTAGCAAAATCAAAATGGCGATTCTCGAATGCCGAAAGAATGCCGAAAGAATCCCGAAACGTTTCGGGTTTTTCTTTCGGCAATCCCGAAACGTTTCGGCATTCCCCGAAACGTTTCGGGATTCTTGAAGAATGCCGAAACACTTTTGTTTCGGCATTCTTTCGGCATTCAGAATGCCGAAACGCACATCCCTACTCTTGGGTAACTAATGCATTTTCCATTCTCCTGGTACAGATGGCCCAAGATGTCTGGCACCCATCCCCCAGAAATGCTGGGAGATTGTAGTTTGGGAAGTTTTGATATGCTGTGTATGGATATAATACAGCTCCTACAGCACCTAGCACAGCCCAATAATTTTGGCACCTAAACCAGACAGGAGCACTCAATTTTGTGTGGACTTACGCCATGCCCACGGTGTAAACAAACTAGCACAATCTGACACTTATGCCATGCCCAGGGCCTACCTTTTGATTGATCAGTTGGACATGGCTCTTTTTCTCTGTCTGCCCTAGATCTCACCAAGGGCTACTGACAAGTACCTGTGAAGGCATCTGACAAGAAAAAAAAAAGAATTTGCCACCCCACAGGGCCTGTTCCAATTCAAAGTGATGCCTTTTGGACTTCATGGAGTTGCTGCCATGTTTCAGCGATTGGTTGATCAATGACATTATTATTTTTAGTCCTGACTGGCCATCACACCTGCAACATCTGCATGCCATCCTCCAGGCCTTACATATAACAGTCCTGAAAATCAACCCCAAGAAAATCTGGGTAGGATTTAAGGAACTGAAGTACTTGGGCTGCCTTGTCAGGCAGGGCCAACTGAGGCCTCTGCCTGATAGCCACATTGGAACAGAGTCCTCCACCCAGGACCAAGAAGCAAATGAAGCGCTTCCTGGGCTTTTTTGGGATACTACAGTAAATTTATCCCCCAGTTTGCCAGCCAGGCCAGCCCCATATCAGACTGCCTATGGAAGGATCATCCCAATGCAATCTAGTGGGAGCTTGTCCATCTGAAAGCCTTTGACAACCTGAGAATGGCTCTGTCTCTGGCCTCAGTCCTTCAGAATCCAGACCTTGAGAGGCCATTCATAGTCTACACTGATGCCTCTGAGTCAGGGCTGGGGGCAGTCCTCTTGCAAGAAGTTGATGGACATCCTGTTTATTAGCCAGAACTTACAACCCACAGAACAGAAATATGTGACAGTGGAAAAGGAGGCCGTGGCCATGAGTGGGGGAGGGGGCTGCAATACTACCTCTCCAACAACTCTTTCACCTTGATTACGGATCATGCCCCACTGTAATGGATGAGGCAGATGAAAGATCATAACAAGAGGGACCTGAGGTGGTATATCTCTCTTCCTCCTTTTAGTTTTTCTATCTAGCATCGCTCCAGTTGCCAGCTTACTGATGCTGGATGTTCAAGAACATACTGGAACTAGCTTCAAGGCCCCACTGGGTTGTGTGTGTTTGGCAATGCCATTGTCCTTTCCACAACCCCCACCAATACTGAACAGCAGGCATCTTCCCCAATTCCTGCACCAGCTCTTCTGTCATCCTCTCAGCTGCAGGAACCTCCACATAGGTCGAGGCTACTTTCTATGGTGGAAAAGCAGCAGCTGATGACCATGTCCAAACTTGGGCAGAAACCCCCAGCCTTGCAGCTGATGCACTTGCCTCCTGAAGTATCTAGGGTTGCCAGCTTCCAGGTGGTGGCTGGAGATCTCCTGGGATTATAACATCTCCAGGCCATAGAGATCAATTCGCCTGGAGAAAATAGCTGCTCTGGAAGATGGTCTTTATGGCATTGTACTCTGCTGAGGTCCCTCCCCTCCCCAAGCCATGCCCTCCCCAGACTCCACCTCACAATCTCCAGGAATTTCCCAACCTGGAGCTGGCAATCCTAGCAGTAGTGCAGGCAGCCCAGCCCCACCCAGGCCCACAGGAGTGTTTTGGCAACCTGGGCAGGGCAGCGTCAGACTCTGGACTGCCAAGGAAACTGCTCAGGAAGCTTCAGCAGCAGCAGGAATAAGCCAGGTGG
The DNA here is from genome assembly GCF_028583425.1 of Eublepharis macularius. Classification (NCBI taxonomy): domain Eukaryota; kingdom Metazoa; phylum Chordata; class Lepidosauria; order Squamata; family Eublepharidae; genus Eublepharis; species Eublepharis macularius. Next base: position 170,929 of record NC_072791.1, on the reverse strand, counting down.
AGGGCAGAGTAAACACCTGCCCTAGGCTGGGATGGGGAAGGCAGGGCCAGGGAACTGCAGAAGCTATTCTGCCTTCCCCCTGGATAGGCTGGAAGAAGGGCTAATCAGGAAGTCTGGGTGGGGACCGGGACGAAAGACAGGAAAGTGGGAGGAGGAATCCCTTAAAAGCAAGTTCCTGTGAGGGCCAAGGAGGAAAAGGCAAAGGAAGAGACAGTTGGACTGTGCTGCTGTTCCAAGGGCAGGAGAAGGAACAAGGTGGTGCAATCCCCTTTCCTGCCCATCTGAGGCCTGAGGACACCTGCCTTTGGCATCTGACTGGCCAGCTGAGAGCTTGAGGGGGGCATTGGTGAGGGGAGAGCCTCACAAAAACAAAACGGAGGCTACCGTACTTTGGTCACATCATGAGAAGACAAGACTGGAGAAGTCAATGCTAGTAAAAGCTGAAGAGAGTAGGAAAAGAAGAGCCAAAACGAGATGGCTTGACTCAATAAAAGAAGCCACATCCTCCAGTTTGCAAGATCAAGCAAGTCTGTTAATGAGAGGACGTTTTTAAAGTCTTTCATTCACAGAGACGCAACAAGTCAGAACTGGCTTGATGGCACATATAACACACACACAAAGCATGAAAAACATTTTAAAGCATTTGACAATTCCAGTTAATTATCAACATTATTAGCCTCTGAAGAATCTAATTTTGAATGAGGTCTAACATTATCAGTACTTTTATTAGTCTAAGAAAACAGAGCAAGTTTCACTGAATTTATTAGATTAGTTAACTTCTCCATTGGTGTCTTATTCCATTTGGTCTTATACCAGAATTCAGTACTGCTGTTTTCCATTGCCTAGCAATTTTAAATTTTGCAGCAGACGTAAGGGAGAATGTAAGATTTTTACGCATCAACTTTTGTTTTGCCTTTAAATATCTAACAATAGATTTGGATCTGGTATAACATTTTGGCCTTTTCAACATGGTGTTTTCATTGATTCTCACTCCATACAGTTTCGATGTGTCCTCTAAGTTCAGGACACACAGTCAAAATACCCCGATTCAGCCTCCAAACTGCTTCCTATACTTTTTCACGTTCCACTAGGTGAAAGGCTGCATCTGCTGTAGAGCTGATTTCCCCCCTCCCAGGTTTTCACTGATTTTTCTCCCTGCACATATACCCTGGTTGTTTTTTTTTTACAGCCAAGTTAAAAGTGAAGTGTAGAATATTTTCTCCAGGGTCAGCCCTAGCCCTGGATTTCACCCTCCCCTTCTTCCCCTTGTGTCTTGATTGGTTAAACTGCAATGTATAACCACAAACTTCCTCCCTTTTTTCCTCCACCACTCTCAGCTCACATCATTTTTTTAAAGGTTGTCATTGCTTGTCATGTGTTATGTGTTCACGCTAACATCGGCTGAATGATTGTCTTCTAACCAACACGAGCTTGTGCAGGAGTGTGTTGTGTCTCCTGTATTTTTTTTAGTCTAGTTTTTTTCTTGTTTTTAAATTTTGTTTAAACAACAACATTGCATCATTGTTTTTTTTAATAAAAGTTCTTTTTAAAAACTCTCAGTATTTTAAAATTTCCCTCCAGAATGCCTCAGTCAATCAACAAAAAGTATTTTATTTTTAATTTGGAACACAAACAGCGTTAGTTAGAAGCAAACCATAACCCCCTCTATTGGTCAAACTTTACAACGTGGTAATGCATGTGCAAACAAACAAAACCCCACACTGATGAAACCACTGACCGTTGTTTCTTCTCAGAAAGTCCATGGCAGAAACATGGCATTTTTCTAAATACAGAAATAAAACCAGACACCACTTCAGTTCAACTCCCTCAAGTATGGAATTACAGAAGCCCAAAGCGGATCTGATCCTCATGGGGCGAATACCTAGAAAACCCACTGAAAACATCCCATGTGGGAAAGGCCTCTATCTAGCTCTTCTCCATACCTCCTGACAGATTTGAATCCAAAAAAAGAGTCCATAACTACTGTACATAATAATATGTTCCTTTTGGTTGTCAATAGGGATGCCAGACCCCCAGTGTGGGTGGGGGACACCCCACCCCTGCTTCCCACACCCTGCCCCCACTTACCTAACCAGCAGGGGGTGCACCTTCCATGCACAGACTCCCACAGCGCAGCACAGTCCCGTGCGCAGCAGCTGCCAGGATCCGGCCTGTTTTGCCGCAGATCAGGCCCATTTTTAGGCACTGTGGAGCGTAGGAGCACTCCTGGTCTCTGCAGCACCTCAAAAGGGGCCCAAGCCATGGCAAAATGGGCCCGTTTTGGGGCACTGCAGAGCACAGGAGTGCTCCTGCACTTGCAGCACCTCAAAACGGGCCTGTTTTGGCACGGATTGGGCCCCTTTTGAGCCCCTGCAGAGCCTGGGCATGCTCCCAGGGGCCACACAATGACATCACTCCTGAAGTGATGTCATCACACTTGTGTGGGCGTGCGTGCGCACCCCCTCTCCCCCAAGGTAAATGGAAGGCCCCTATCCCCTGCCGGGAGGTTGAGGGAGCCTGGCAACCCTAGTTGTCAACCATTTCAGTATTACTGAGAGTATTCAGCCAAATGTAAGCAATTTTATTGGGATCTGTCTCTTTCATGTTTGCAGGTGTAAAGTTTGGACATGGCCAGAGGCTAGGGTTGCCAGGTCCCCACTGGCAACTGATGAGAGGTGGTGTGTGTTGGAACTTACCGATCTTCCCAGCTGATGAGGTCACTTCCAGTGTGACCCAGAAGTGATGAGGTTGAGTCAGAGCCAGGGCTCATTTCGAGGGGGAACGCACAGGAACGCAGTTCCGGCAGTTCCCCAAAGAGGTCACATGTCAGGTGGACCCACCCACCTGACTCTTGGCCATTTGGGGTCAGTTTTGGCCTGGATTGGGGCCGAAATGGCCCAGATCAGGCCTCTGATGGGTAGTGGATCACTCTCCTGCTCAACAGCGGCCCAATCCTGACCATTTTGGGCCCCTTTTTGGCCATTTTCAGCCACTTTTTGCTATTTTGGGCCCAATTTCAGCCCTGAATGGCCAGGATTGGGTCCAAAACAGCCAGGATAGGTGATGTCAGGGGGTATGGCATATCCAAATCAGTTATGTTAATGACACACTTCCAGTGATGTCAAGGGGCATGAGATATGCTAATGAGTTATGAGTTATGCTAATGAGTTCCTCCAGCTCTTTTTCTATGAAATGACCCCTGGTCAGAGCCAATTCTTTAACACTCACTCCCAAACACAGCAAAAATGCCATATTTTGAGCTGAGTGTTAAAGAATTGGCTTTGGTGTGATGCTATTGCTTCTACGTCATGCCAGTGCATTCTTTTCATGTTCCACAGCAATTCCTAAAGCCATCTGTGCTTTAGAAGTTTCCTCCCACAGTTAAGTCTGTCAAAATTGAGCCTGAGCATTCAACAAGACTTTTTCTGTGGACTAGGTAATATGGGACGTTTTACAGTGCAGTCCTAAACAGAATTACACTCTTTGAAGCCCAGTGATTTCATTGAACTTTCAATGGTAATTGGATCACACTGTTAGTTTTTCATATATATTATTCATCCTAAATGTTTTTGATTGAGTTGATAAGGTTCAATAAATAGAATAATCAGCCCTAGAGTGAATCTCTTTGCTGGTTCTGCAATGAACTGGGGCCTACAGATTAAGCCACTTTCCTCATATTTTGAGATACATCTTTACAACATTGTCTTCAGAAATTATATTGCTCTTTTGTGGTGACAGATACTAAAATTCAAAAAGCTGTTCAAAGTAATCTACATTCTCACTGGTGGTAGTGCTTTTATATCAGGACTGATTAACGTTGTTTAAGGAAGGTGAAGAGGTATCAAATATCATCAAACCAGGAACTTGCAGATGAACCAGTGTTGATTTTTCCAGAGTTTGTCTCAGTTTCTTAGACATTCAGAGTCCTCAGGAGTTCAAGTAAGAGCATTTTGCCCTAAATGGCTAACTGCTTAGTCAGGATTTGCAGAAGCACAGTGCACCCATCCATATGTTAATTAGGGTTGTTAAGTGGAATTCTCTTAATTCCTCTTTGCCAAATTTCTCTCTGAAATCCAGCAATCCGTTTCTATTCCTCTTTTTAGAAATTTGAGTCAGTTTCAAATCAATTCCTCTTTCATGAAGAGGAAGATTCAATTTAGAGCTCTAAGATGTATTTTTATATAGGAGCATAGTTGAAAAATTAAGGTGAGCCATTAAAGAAATAATTAAACAAAAGCCGGGACTTCTCTGAACAGATCTTTGTTGCATCAGACTGCATTTTACCCTTTGTATCATATTACAGTGGCACAACAACAGGCAGAAATCCACAGGTGAGGAAATCTACACTATCATATAATTTTTTAAAAACTCAAAGATAATTTAATGAGAAATCAAAGAGGATTTCTCTTTTGAAAGAGGAAAAGAGAATAAAAGGAACCAATTACTATATCTAAAAAAGACAATTTTGGAAAAAGAAACTCCATCTTCCATAACAACTCTAATGTTTGCTCCTATCACATTTTCATACTAGAAGGGGATACTATTCAATATACCAGCTGTAATCCTCATACTATAGCCCCAGAAACCTTATAGCTAAGGAAACATGAAAAAATACCTACTTGGATAGATCTTCAGAAAAGCAAAGGGAAACATTATTGAATAGGAATATGCAAAACAAATGGTCAGATTTGAAACTAGATTCTGTGCCATTTTAAAAACTTAAACTGGATTATTCAGTATAAGAACTAAATTTAGCTGTATTGGGAAATCACTGTCATCACTCTTTCTGCTGGTTTCCATTGGAAACGGATTGTCTGGGAATAACTCTTGCCAGTCATTATGAAATTCTCAGAAACTGCATTCGTCACATGAGAAATCTTCTCTCCCAAACTTCAGACAGACAGGTGAAAGCATTCCCAGATTCACATGTGTATCTCTTGCACAATTAGTACAGGTAGGCATGCATTGGCATATGAGGGATCTCCCCTCCCCTTCCTCAGGATCCTCAAACAACAGATCGGAATGAAGAATGGGGCACAGAGGTGAGGGGACCAAATCCTTGTACCTCCCCAAGTTTCCTTGCTGCACTCCATTTCTTGTCCCAGCTTGGCTGAGTTCCCATATCAGAACCTGACTGGAAAGAAGAATGTTGCAAGTAGGGGTGTGCAAGGAAAAAACTTTCGGCTTTCTTGTTTCGGGATTACCCGAAACAAGATTCTCTACCGTTAAAGCCGAAAGCCGAAACAAGAATCTCTTTCGGGATTCGGGATTCGGGATTCTTTCGGCATTCTTTCGGCATTCTTTTGGGTTTTTTGGGGGGAAAATACCTCCGTCTTTCAGGACGCCTGGAGGAGGCATTTCCCCACCTAATAAGCCCAAAATTGGTGGGGACCTTCCTCTAACCCTTCTCTAACAACCACCCAAGTTTCAGACAGATTGGACTTTGGGGGGCCATGTTATGGCCCCCCAAAGCAGGTCCCCCCATCCTCCCATAAGAAAGCGAAGGAGCAGCATATTGTTAGCATGCTGCTGCTGATCATTCTTCATTATTTCCTATGGGGAAAAAATGAAGAGGCAGGCTTCCTTTGCCAGGGGTGGCATTTTGCATGCAAAATGCCCCCCTACCCTCAGGGGCCCTTCTCCCACCCCTCCTCCCACCCCCCACCAAGGCTCAGCCTGCTCCCACTTGGAGGGGCCATTTCATGGCCTCCCCAAGTAGGTGCTCTAATCTCTACCACTGACAGCTGGGGGAGGCTTGTGTTGCCAGGGGTGGCATTTTGCATGCAAAATGCCCCCCAACCCTCTGGGGCCCTTCTCCCACCCCTCCTCCCACCCCCCACCAAGGCTCAGCCTGCTCCCACTTGGGGGGGCATTTCATGGCCTCCCCAAGTAGATGCTCTGCTCTCATCTCTACCACTGACAGCTGGGGGAGGCTTGTGTTGCCAGAGGCTTGTGTTGCCAGGGCCCTCTGGGGCCCTTCTCCCACCCTTCCTCCCACCCCCCACCAAGGCTCAGACTGCTCCCACTTGGGGGGGCCATTTCATGGCCTCCCCAAGTAGGTCCTCTCAGCCCCTAAAGTCCACCCCTTACAGCCCCACACAAACCCAATTCCCCCCCCAGCTGCCACACACAGACCCAAATCCCCACATTAGCCCCTCACAGACCCAAATCCACCCCCACCTGCCCCACACCCATAACCCCAGGAACAGGCTGGCAAAGGCCAGCCCTCTCCCTTTGTTCCCTATGCTGGGAACTTCTAAACTCTCTTTCCCTGGGCAATTCTGCACAGCCCAGGGGTGCCACAATGGTGGGCACACTTCTGAGTGCCAGCTGGTCCCTGTGAAAGAGCACCTGAACCACAGACACCCTCCCTCAAATTCCCCCACCACCTACAGAGATGGCTGGCCAGCCAGCCCCATTGTTCCCTATGATGGGAACCAACTGCACAACAAAGAATAAAACAAGAACAACACAAAATAAAGTTTTAAAAAAATTATATTCTCCCTTCCAAAGTACAAGTAGGCAAAGCATTATGACACATTACACCAGCAGTCCCCCACACAGAAAAATTAAAACAAAACTCACTTAACATCAGAGAATCACAAAGCATGATTCCTGTCAAAAACACTTTATTTCTTGAATAGCTTTAGGTTACACAGCAGGGGGGAACACCAAAGGGCATGGCAGCACTATCTTACACAAAAATAACACAACTCGCTTCACATTAAAGAATCACCCCAAAAAATTGCTGTCAAAAGCACTTTATTTCTGTAACTGCTTTAGGAAGGCACCACAGAGCAGGAAAGCAGTGTACTACACAAAAATAACACAACTCACTTCACATCAGAGAATCACACAAACACAATTGTTGTCAAAAACGGTGAAGTGGGTTGTATTATTTTTTGCAGTACATTGCTATCATGCCCTGTTGTGCCCTCCTACTGTGTAACCTAAAGCTGTTCAAGAAATAAAGTGTTTTTGCCAGGAATTGTGTTTTGTGATTCTCTGATGTTAAGTGAGTTGTGTTATTTTTGTGTAAGATAGTGCTGCCATGCCCTTTGGTGTTCCCCCCTGCTGGGTAACCTAAAGCTGTTCAAGAAATAAAGTGTTTTTGACAGGAATTGTGCTTTGTGATTCTCTGATGTTAAGTGAGTTGTGTTATTTTTGTGTAAGATAGTGCTGCCATGCCCTTTGGTGTTCCCCCCTGCTGTGTAACCTAAAGCTGTTCAAGAAATAAAGTGTTTTTGACAGGAATCATGCTTTGTGATTCTCTGATGTTAAGTGAGTTTTGTTTTAATTTTTCTGTGTGGGGGACTGCTGGTGTAATGTGTCATAATGCTTTGCCTACTTGTACTTTGGAAGGGAGAATATAATTTTTTTAAAACTTTATTTTGTGTTGTTCTTGTTTTATTCTTTGTTGTGCAGTTGGTTCCCATCATAGGGAACAATGGGGCTGGCTGGCCAGCCATCTCTGTAGGTGGTGGGGGAATTTGAGGGAGGGTGTCTGTGGTTCAGGTGCTCTTTCACAGGGACCAGCTGGCACTCAGAAGTGTGCCCACCATTGTGGCACCCCTGGGCTGTGCAGAATTGCCCAGGGAAAGAGAGTTTAGAAGTTCCCAGCATAGGGAACAAAGGGAGAGGGCTGGCCTTTGCCAGCCTGTTCCTGGGGTTATGGGTGTGGGGCAGGTGGGGGTGGATTTGGGTCTGTGAGGGGCTAATGTGGGGATTTGGGTCTGTGTGTGGCAGCTGGGGGGGAATTGGGTTTGTGTGGGGCTGTAAGGGGTGGACTTTAGGGGCTGAGAGGACCTACTTGGGGAGGCCATGAAATGGCCCCCCCAAGTGGGAGCAGTCTGAGCCTTGGTGGGGGGTGGGAGGAAGGGTGGGAGAAGGGCCCCAGAGGGCTGGGGGGCATTTTGCATGCAAAATGCCACCCCTGGCAACACAAGCCTCCCCCAGCTGTCAGTGGTAGAGATGAGAGCAGAGCACCTACTTGGGGAGGCCATGAAATGCCCCCCAAGTGGGAGCAGGCTGAGCCTTGGTGGGGGGTGGGAGGAGGGGTGGGAGAAGGGCCCCAGAGGGTTGGGGGGCATTTTGCATGCAAAATGCCACCCCTGGCAACACAAGCCTCCCCCAGCTGTCAGTGGTAGAGATTAGAGCACCTACTTGGGGAGGCCATGAAATGGCCCCCCCAAGTGGGAGCAGGCTGAGCCTTGGTGGGGGGTGGGAGGAGGGGTGGGAGAAGGGCCCCTGAGGGCTGGGGGGCATTTTGCATGCAAAATGCCACCCCTGGCAAAGGAAGCCTGCCTCTTCATTTTTTCCCCATAGGAAATAATGAAGAAAGATCAGCAGCAGCATGCTAACAATATGCTGCTCCTTCGCTTTCTTATGGGAGGATGGGGGGACCTGCTTTGGGGGGCCATAACATGGCCCCCCAAAGTCCAATCTGTCTGAAACTTGGGTGGTTGTTAGAGAAGGGTTAGAGGAAGGTCCCCACCAATTTTGGGCTTATTCGGTGGGAAAATGCCTCCTCCAGACGTCCTGGAAGACGGAGGCATTTTCCCATAGAAAAGCCGAAAGAAAGCCGAAAGAATCCCGAAACGTTTCGGCTTTTTTCTTTCGGCTACCCGAAACGTTTCGGCATTCCCCGAAACGTTTCGGCATTCCCCGAAAGAAGCCGAAACACTTTTGTTTCGGCATTCTTTCGGCATTCTGAATGCCGAAACGCACATCCCTAGTTGCAAGCACCAAAGTAAAAGGTGAAATGAGGCAGGCTTTATCTCCCATGGTTTGTGTGTTCTCATTTTGTTTTACAACCCCACTTTCTTTGCAAGTGAACTGGGGAGGGGAGGTCTGTTTCCTCTTTCTCCCAAAGTTAATAGCAAAGTAGGGGTGGAATTTCTATATGGGAGGTGAATGGTGGGGGCAATTGGTCGGCCTTCCCCATGAAATTATAAATCTTGAGAGATTGCAGCACCTGAATCAGATATTCTTGCTCATAAAGATTAAGGTTGCCAGAAAGGGGAATGGTAGCATTGACCTTTTTTTGTTTTAGAGATGGGCGTGGGCAGTGTGTGTGCACTCCCATCTGGCATGATGACATCACGAATGGAACCTCACTAACGTCGACCTCACTTCTGGGCACCAGGCTGACTGTTTGCTCTTGCTGATGCCACACAGCCACAGGAGGCTGCCCAGGCATCTGGGCTGGGTGACTGCTCCTGCTAGCTCTGTGCAGGAAGCCTGGCACCCAGGCAATGGAGCAGGGGGGAGGTATCCAGTATTGGGGGAACGTTTTCCCCAGACAGTCCCCCAAAATATCGGACTGTCCAGGGTGAATACCGGACACCTGGCAACCCTAGCACAGAGAGATGAAATGGCCTCCCACATCTCATCTGATTAGATGAATATGTAGTGTATGTCCCACAGCCAAAGTTCAGGGATTTCCCAATCTGGAGTTAATAGCCCTACTCATATTTAGACAGGGAGAAAAATGCATATCTTTGTGACTTTACCTACTGCAGAAATACATCACTGCCTGAACATGCCAGGAAAAGCTTCCCCTGACAAGTTTTGCTTCTCAGACCCTGTCTGGGGAAAAAAGTAACTGAACTTATTTGTACATAAATAGCTTTTCTCAATGTTCTCACCTGTCTCCAGTGCTGTCTGTTCTCTAAAGGAAAATGGCCTTTAAGTGCTGCCCTGAACTTCCCACCACGAGGGAGAAATAAAGCCCATCAGGATGTTCAGTGCAGGAGGTGTACATTCAAGGGTACACAAGGTGACAGCCGCAGACAGCACTTTGTGACAGAAACTGGCAGTGGAGAATTGGTTTTAATTCTTTTGAAAGAATATGCACCCAGTTGGCACGTTTCCCAGTCACTTTTTGTTGATTTAAACCTGCTATTTTCAAAAAGCAAGGCCTAGAAATGTTCGATGAAGTTTGGAAGCAGGCTTTGGTGCCTAATGCAGGTGAAAACCATGTATTGATTACTTAGAGAAAGTTAAAATAAAAGCAGTTTCTCTCCCCATTTCTACACATGGCAGCTTTTGGCCTATCCACTCATAGCTAAAAAGCATTCTTTCCTGATAATCAAGCTTCAGCTGCCTGAATTGCAGGCCGAGCCTCTCATCTTGAGCTCGGCTGAAGAGCTTCTTTAATTAACCATTATACCACAGATGTTATTGATTTTTTTTTTCAAATCTGGTTGAAACATCATTGTGCTGGATCATCGCCAAGGCTAAGGCCTCAATTTTTTGTGTGCTGCTTTTTACTCCTTCTGCATACCTTATTAGTCTCTATGTCTGTTAAGTGCAAGCCATAGTATTAACTCAGAAAATATGAAATTGATTTTTAGCCTAGCAGCTCTGATCGAAGGGCTTCTAATTTGGAATCTGAAATCTTGAGTTGCTCTGGGAGTCACAGGACCACATGCTTCTTCCAAGTCAGATCTTGTATTCTTCCTACCTGTTCTACACTTTTTCAGTATAAAATTTTCAGAATAAAACTGATTCAGAATAAGCCAAAGAGGTTTCGTTCATGGGGGTAAGGTGTCCAAAGTAAAACAGTCATCTTGGAAAGACTTAGGTTGTGATCTACAAACCACACACCACAGTAAGTTTTTGTTGGGATTTTAGCAAAGGTCATCCTTTCTGTTATGAAAGAGTTAAACTGTTGTTTGTGTTTACCTAGAGACAGCTAGCTTCAGTAGTTTTGTTTGTTTGTTTGTTTATACTCCATGTTCCTCTCCACTGGGGATTCAAAGTAGTTTATAATAACATCAATCTTTCCTCCTCCATTTTATTTTTACAACAAAGAGGTAAGCTTCCATGGCAGAGTGGGGATTCAAACTTGGGTCTCCCAGATCATAGTCCAATACCCTCACTGCCACACCACACTGGATTATTCAGTAGGTAAAAGGAAGAACTATAGGGTTGCCAGGGGTTGGGAAATTCCTGGAGATTTGGGGGGGTGGAGCCTGGAGAGGGTGGGGTTTGGAGAGGGGAAAGGCCCCAGTGGAATATAATTCCATAGAGTTCACCATTCAGAGTTCACCATAGAGTTCACCATTTTCTCCAGGGGAACTGGTCTCTGTTGCCTGGAGATTAGGTACAATTCCAGGAGATCTCCAGCTACCACCTGGAGGCTGGCATTCCTATGCCCTGAGATATTCTGTTCTTTGCTGCTTTTTCCCATAGACTTGAAAATTAGCAGTGGTTATAGCCCAGTCATAGAGGATGTGAACTGCATGCAAAAAAATCCCAGGTTCAGAATCTAGACGCCTAGGATTTTAGATAGCTGTCATTGGAAAGACTCTTGCCAGAGAGCAGACAATGTTAGTCTAGGTGCACCAATGGCAGCTTTATATGAACTCTAAACAGGTGTGAGATGTGGGTGCATCTGCTTTCAAGATGCAGCGATAGTACAAAAATTGGTACAAAGCCACACCTGGCAGCTTCTGGTTAGAGCTGGGTAGTTTTTCTTGTAGCAAACAGAGCCAAACAGTAGAGTTAGTAGAAATGTGTGTCTACATTCTCTCATGCAGCTATGGTAACCTTTAACCAGCCAGGAGGAAGGTCTGGGCTGCAATTTGGCAGCCCTGTATGTATTCAAGGGATGGGATGGTTCAACACAAAGTGTTAGCTAGGATCCAAAGAATTTCTTTCAGTATGCTAAGTTTTTGGAATATTCTCATTGAAATCATGCCATGTAATGAAGGCTGAATCCACACTTAGCGCTAAACAGTCGGAATGATAGCGTCTTCCTGGCACGTTTTATGATGTCATTGCGCCACAATGCCGCTCTCATGGCACGATGATGTCATAAAAAGCTCCAGGAAGATGCTATCATTCCGACTGTTTAGCGCTATGCCAGTAAGTGTGGATTCAGCCGAAGAGTATGATAGTTCCGTCAGTTTCAAGAGCAGTTTACTATATGACTTCAGCCCTTTTCACAAACCCTTTGTAAACCATTTTGACTGCTAGTTGCTAGTGGCTTTTTTGTGCCATTTCAGACACAACTGGTTTGGCTGCAGGTTGCTAACAGATTTTTAAAAATCTTTTCAAACAAAGTTGCTTGTGTCCCATTTGCAAAGTAGGGTTGAGCTTTTTTTTTTAAGACCCTTTTCCTGTTCTGAAATGTTCTGTGTGCTTCTGATTGGCTGAAGTGCACTGTTTGAAATGACAGTGGGCACTTTCTCTAGTACAGACTTTCCACTGCCCATTTCCGGTATATATATATTTTTAATGGACAGTGATGCACTATAGTGTTATAGCATTATAACGACAGGTGTTAAGAGGTTCTCTGAAGACCCAGCTTTCATTTTAAAAAAAAGTCTCTGTTGTGAGAATGCTGGGAGAAGCCCTCCTTCTCTTTCTCCTGCTGGGTCTCCCCCTCAACAGCGCCTCGGTTCTATTGTTCTGGTGAGCCACTTACCAAGGCTTATGAGGTGTGGATGGAATAACCCCTAACTCAGTTTTGTCTTTCCCCCCCTCGCTGGTCTGTCTTCAGTGAAGTAAATAACCACCTTTGTACAGAGAAGATCTTAACTAGCATCAAGGTTTATTTAGACTGACAAATGGTACATTTACAGTGCAATCCTATGCAGACTTACTCCAGTCTAAGCCCATCGAAATGAATGGGCTTAGACTGGAGTAACTCTACTTAAGATTGTATTGTCAGTCTCAAGACCAGTCGCCTCTGGTCTATCTGCCCTTGAATGTTACAGAAACAGAGCCAGCACGATAATGGTACAGAAATGCAAGCGTGCAGTTAACAATATCTTAACCTATGGACCTTATCCTATATAGAGAGAACTACCAGAGTACTTAACTTATATAATATAAACCCTTAAGCAAATCTTCTATCAACTTTATAGTAAAAATCCCCTTAAAATCCTAACTGCTTAATCCTTAACCTATACTTATGCATTAACTTATAAATCCTTAACTTAGAAACAAATAGTACATTAAACCCTTATATCAAAGTGACTAAAACCCCACAGAGAAGCCTCTCTGACTTTCCTCCTGAAGAACCCCTGGACCAAAGTGGGTCTCTTATGGGTTCCCAAGAGGAAGTTTAATGGCCACCAGTTGGCAGACACAAAAGACTTGCGTCTTCCCACGGAGTGGCGAGGACTAGCTCCTTGGTCACACTTTTTATAGAGTAGTCCTCAGCTTTCTGATTGGTTGATTGGTGATTGGTTAATGGCACTCTGACAGCTGATTGGTTAGTGGCACTCTGACATGGGTGGTTCCATGACCCTGCTGCCATATATGGCCCAACAGTACTTTTGCTCTCTTTTGGATCTTCAGGTGTTCCTTGTCCTTGTGCCTAGAATAGCCCTTGTTTTGAGCCAGTCTTTGCCCACATGACTTTCACTGTATGGATAACCTGATTAAGAGGTCAACATGATTCAGCATAACTCATAAAGCCTGGAATTTGTCCTGCTATGATTGGTCAAAGAGGTTAAAGGGGAACTTTAGCCCTTATATCATGGCGTGGGCCATCTGTCAGTCTTATGTGTCAAAGCTGAACACCCTTCCTCAATATAATGTTCTTTTATGGCCCCTGCCTGGTTTGTGTCAAAGGGGGGGGCTGCTGCTGCAGACTTCTGCCAGCCCTCACAGAGAATAGGCATACATGGACCAAAGTGAGAGCTTTTGGAAGTTGCTTCTTGAGCCAGGACTGGCTCTTAAGTTCTGGGTTTGGGTTCAGATCGATCCAAACTCTAAAATTCTGACCACAGTCTCTAGCCCCTTCACTTGTGAAAAAACGCCCTTTTCATTATATCTTTGCAAGGGAAGGGGCTAAAGACTTACTTCTTAAAAAAATGGAAGCTAGGAATTCAGAGAAGCTGCTACTGTGCTACAGAGACATTTTATGCTGAATTTTTACAAAATTGCAAAATCCCTGGTGGCCCAAGTGAGAGGGGATAGAATTCTGGTACCAGAAAAAGCGGAGTTGTTTGAAATGGCCACAGTGATTCACATATTGTTCATAAACGGATGCAAGTTTGAAATTGCTATCACCACATCACTCTCACAAAGTTGGGATAGCAATGGATAACAAATGGAGTTAAAATGGAAATGTGCAAGAGCAATGGAGAGATTTTGTTCAGAAACACACACGCTCAAAGCACTTTCGACGTGTGTAACTAATAGGCTTACCATTTGTCTGCTTATGGTGGGCAAACTCCTAGCAGTTCTTCCTTTGAAAAAAATTTAAAAGGGACCATCCTAGTCTCCAGCACATCATTTCTGGGTACAACCTGCAAGTGACAATGGGTAGCTCTAGTAATCACTTTAAACTCTATGGTAAAACTCTATGGTTGTACCCAGAAGTGACATAGTGATGTCAGCTAATGTCACCCACACATCCCTCCCCCACCCCTGGCTGCTGGTTGCCATGCTCAGCCTGGCAACCCTGGTAACAAATCTTTCAGTTCTTTGGATCCCAAACACTGCCCTAACCAGCTCATAGCAAGCCTGAACTAGTCAGCTAGTTAACTTGGAACTCAGAACCATTCTATCATTTCTATTAGTTCCAAATAAATCTGTTTAAGACTAGAGTTTCAAAATTGGGCTATTTATGCAGCATTACTTAAATCTTGAATGAAAAAAGGTTCTTTAAGCAGAGGAGACACAGATAGTATTTGTTCTCCTTTGGCTACCCTCATCAGTCACTGTATTCTGTTACAGATCTGTTCAGAGCAACAAGAATCCCCCAGAAACCATGGACTGAGGATTATAACTACATATCTATGATCCCCACTAGACCCCTTACAAGCCAAAGGACAGCATTTGAGGGACAGAGAAATACTAGAACATGCTTTTGGCTAATCATAAGTAATGACAGACCCAATTCTGAGGGAATAAAGTACGTATTTCTAAAGGGGCCAATCCCGTTCCTGTTTATTGATAATTCCAGATGGGTAGCACTGGGTTAGGTGTAGCAGCAATGTAAAAGAGGAGTCCACTGGCACCTTTAAGACTAACAACATTTATTCGTGTATAAGCTATCATAATCAGAACTCACTTCATAAGATACATGATGTGTACATCAATAAAGGCCACTCTCTGGAGTGATTTGACCCTTCTTTATTGGCTTCTCTTTGGCCAGCCTATAAAAAGGCCAATGGGGCCTCCCACTGGACCTTCTGTCCCAGCCCCCAAGCTTCCTTCTGTCCCAGCCCCCAAGCTGGTTTTGATCCAATGGACCTACAGAGGTCAGAGCGCTATCTGCCTGCCCCTTCTCCCAGGTCTCCTGATGGTGCAGCCTGCATGAGGAACCCAGCCTTAGGCTGGGGTGCTCAGCGGATCTGTCTGCGGCCCTGAGCTCTTTAGTGGCAGTAAGTCAGACCACCTCAATCCTGGTGGTCCCTCCCTGGCCATGGCCTGCTTCCCTTCCTGAAGCCTTACCTGGCTCCACAGATGCCCTGATGGTCTTCTTCCTGGTGGCTGTGCCTGACATTTGCTCCCTCAGTGGTCCACCCAGCATGGGCTTTCCTCTGGCTGCTTTGTCTCCCTGACATTGCTGGCACTGGCATGGTATGCTGGCTGCTTCAGTGGGAGTTGATTTCCCTCTGGTGTCCCAAGGCCTTGCTGGCTTCATGCCCACTGCCACAGTAAACATGAAATCGACCCCGGACAGTGGGGCAGAGATTGGGACCCTCAAGGAGCCTTCCCCTTGCAAGAGCACAGTTGTGCTGAAAGTGAACTACCCTCTTACCCCCTTCAAATGTTAGTTCCTCATGAAAGACAACCGAAGATAGCAATGAGCTGTACATGGGCATAGATCCAATGAAACAGAGACACAGCTGTGAAACAATCCATACAGGTCTTGGACAATGTTCATAATGTAGTTCTGAAAGCAAGTCAGAGGAATGAGGGGGGTTATTTTTATGTATTTACTTATTTATTTCATTTATAACCTGCCTTTCTCCTCAATGGAAACCCAAAGCAGCTTCCCTCATTTGTCTCTCCTCCACTGTCTCCTTCCAACGACCCTGTGAGGAAGATTAGATTGAGTGTGTGTGTGACTGGCTCAAGGTCATTCAGCAACCTTCCATGGCAGAGTGGGAATTTGAATATGGATCTCCCAGATCCTAGACCAACACTTAAACCATTGCAACATACTGGCTCTCTAAACAGGGTTATCACCTGTCTTGTTCTAGCCATGTTTCTGTTCCTTTGAAATCTGCAGTAATAAACAACAGGATTACAGGTAGAGCTGCCTCTCCAAGCCTGAGCAGGGGATAAGATGGGAATCAAAAGGTACCTCTAAAAACATTGTTTGGGAAAGAATTTTAAAAGAAAATGTTGTTGGCCAGAGGCTGTGTGCAGGATGAGGAAGTTATAGGGGAACCATGTGACTCATGATGACCCATCTCAGACAAGAGAGATTTCTTTTATCAAATGTATGGCTTACTTCCTTGGCTTCGAACCTTCTATTCTAGGCAGTTTATATGCAGATGCATAAACTTAAGATATTTGTGAATAATAGTAGGATATCCTAATCTCAAATATGTGCATTGATGCAGAATGATTAATTAATTAACCCAGGCAAATAAGTGTTTCATTTGCTGAAATTAATTAAATGTGGAGAACGTATGGGTATGACCAAACCTGTAAATCTGGCACCTTGATCCTAAGCAGCATTTCCTAGAAGAATGTCCCACTGATTTCTACAAATTTATTTTCAAATAAGTGTGCATAGAGTTGCATGTTGAGTTACCCTAACATCTTCTACCTGCATTCCTCTGCTAACAAATCTTTGCATAGCACTGAGCTCAAGGGCTAAAACAATCACAGTGGGCTGTCAAGTTTCTGATAAGGTTTCTGTGAGTTTAGTGATATGTTATTTAAACATAATTTGGGGCTTTTAAAATACAGCAATGCTTACCTCTTGACCTTTGGAGGAAAATCACATGGAGCAAAAGGTGGAGGAAAATGTTTATTTACACTGCTAAATCCTATGTTCCTTCCTAGACCTGGTAGTTCTTTTTACAACAGGGAACTCATGCATGTCGCTTTCATTCTTCAAACAAGAGCCAGACTGGGCTACTTGAACTGAAAAAAACAATGACCTCCAGTCTATCCTATGCTTGAACGATAAACAACGGAGCCCTCTTGACAAACTCCAAAAGGAGGAGTGGAATCTCACCGCTCAATATGTCTGCCGAATATAAGTTAGAAAAAGAAAAGATCATCTTGTAAACAATTAATTAATGTTTGCCATGAATTATCATTTTTTACTTCCTCCTTGAGAGGCTCAAAGGGAATAAAAACGCGTTTTTGCAGGTGGTGGCATTCAAACGAAGGGCAATCAAATGTTTGAGAGCAGTGCCACAGCGCTTCGAGTCTCTAACAGTGAATGATGCTAGGATTAGAGCACAGCAGGGGGTTGAGGGCTTCAGGTGTGAAGCTTAATGTTTGTGATCAGCAAAAAAAAAGTCTTGAATTTATCTAAACTGCTCTTCTGCTAACAGTACTTCTAGCACATAAATGTTCTGAAAGTGGCAAGTGTTCTCATTGCTCTTCTAAGGCAAACATGATCTGCATTTGAAAGGCGCATCCCTCTTGCCTAATTTAGAATGTGCATCACAAAGAGTTAGATGATGACCCCCAAACAGATCACATACACACTTCAGGCGTACTGTTCACACACACACTCATTTATTCATATATTTATGTGAGCGTTTGTGCACATAGGCGTGATCGAGCCAAGCTAAGCACTTTCAGGGCCTATGGATTTGAGGGGGAAGAGTTTAAAACGTGTTTCAGTTTCTCCCACAGAAAACAATAGGTCTGTTAATTGAATCATTTGTGTGTGTGTCTGGGGGAGGGGAAGTTACACACAAACACACACAGACACATGCACACACAGTTTGTCCATTTTCTAAAACAGTTATCAGAAATAATTACTGATTATAATGCAGACAAGTTCTTATCTAGCCTCATTCAAGCAGCTTACATGTAATTCAAGATACTTAATCTAAGAATTCACTGCCAGTTGACAGGAACTTTATACTATTCATCTCTCATTCATTTACAGAGACACGCCCCCTGGTTCATTAATTAGGGGAAAAAAGAAATTCTTACTTGGGGCAGTGCTTCCCAAATATTTCTAAAGGCACGTGACCTACTCCACAAATCTTTTGCAAGGTAGATGCTCATGCGGGGATTGGGGCAGGGGAGGGGGGGATGCACAGTATATGTGCATCCTTTTGTACAAGTGGAGCTGCCCTCTTCACTGAAGTTAATTGCACAGCATGCACATGCAGGAAGGAACTCTGTGTGCACATTGGAAAATATATGGGGCTCTTGATCAGAGAGATTGGCCATAATCCACAAAACAATTAGACCCAAGTACTTAAATCTAGTCCAAATGTAAAAGATCTGGCCTGCTAGATGAAAAGAAGCAGGGAAACCAAATGCAAGAATTTCAGCCCTCTGCTGAATGATTAACAGAAGAATACTTGGAAGAGTCTGTTCATTTTAAATAGCATCATTTATTAGCTGCACCTTTTCCCAGTCCTGTTGATCTATATCCAGGTTGGTGTGCTTGAAATCCAGAGTCCAAATGTGTTTAGAAATGTGATGTTCTCAGCAAAGCCAGCATATCATTCTATAACTATTCTGAGTCAGACCATTGACCCAGCTTGCTCAGTATTTTCTACTCTGACTAGCAGCTGTTTTCTAGGGTTTAAGAAAGAGAGACAGTCTTTCTTATACCCTGCTACCTGAAATCCTGTACCTGGAGATGCTAGAGATCATCTGTATGGAATGCATGTGCTGTACCTGTAAATCACACAACTGCCGATGTTTCATAGTAATGGACTGATACAGCTCTTGGTGTACCCTTTCTACTGCTAACTGTACAAGTTTCAAGATCAAGGATAATTCTTGATTTCCAGAACTGACTGGTTTATTTGGAAACAGACTTCAGCACACACTGGCCTTGCACTTGAAAGATGAACTGCTGGTCTCCTCCAATGAAATTCAATGCCCCAATATGCACAGAACTTTTTTTTGCTTTCTATAGTTGTGCCAGCTTTGAACTGTAATTCTTACTTTATGAAATGCAAATGACAGGGGCACAAGTATCCTAACAATTTATTTGCAAGTAAGTTGGATTGATACCAGTGGAACTCCCTGAGATATGCTTAGCATTGCAAAGTGACTCCTTCCCCTAAATATATTTGGAAAGATGATCTAAATAGTTACATTCAAACAGTCCAGTTATCTCACTGAAATGAGCAATGCTTTTTAAAAAGAAAGACCAAAGATCTCAGCTGTGCTAAGCATGCTTATTTTAAAATATATTTCACTGAAATTAGTGGGATTCACAAGTAAATCCATCTAGCACTGGGATTTAAATAACTCACACTGCCATTCTAAAGGGTGATCCCCTTCTAAACCCATTGACTTCAATGGAGGGTGTAACTTTGTTTAGGACTGCACTGTAACATGATCTGATAATTATATCAATTGCACTAATTTTCAGTTAAAAAAAAATTCAAAACAAATGTATAGATGACAAAAGGTGTGTGTTGCCTTCGTCAGCTCTTAGCTGTTTCTATTTCACACTTCCCTCCATTTTCATTTTGAATGCAGTTAACAGCACCCTTTCAGTAGAGAACCCCCTTATTTCTGTGGAAGCCAAATGCAGCTGCCTCCGCAGCTCATTCCGCTGTGATGTCACAGCCCACCAGCATCCTAAGAACGAAGCCGTACTGAGTCCCAGGACTTGCCCCTGCCAGTCAGCTGCTGTTTGAACTAAGCTCTGACCGCAAAATCAAAAGTGGGCCCAAAGAAAGCCGTAAACAGTGTGCAATGAGCCTTCTGAAGGCAGCTGATGCCTCATTTGGGGTGACATGTTGTGGCTGATGAGTGTGGATGATGTGGGGTTTTCGATAAGTGCCTCATCAGTATCCTCATCATGATCGTGTTGCTCAGCCACGGCGTGTGCCCTGACTTGATTGTAATTGCTTGAATCTGCTCCTGCTGCTCAGGAGCGCACAGTAATATGCAATAAAACAGCAAGAAGCGAATGTTAACCATCTGAGTTCTGACACGGCTGTTTTACAGTTCAAGCGCTACAGAGATATGGAGGTAGATCTTGTCTACATACAATTTTTAGAGAGATTGCTACAGCACTTGGGAATTTTATGCTGATAGTTGTATGGATATACACTCGCTCTCACACACATGCACAACACAGATGTGTATATGTATTTTTGGGTCTGATAGTATGTCATATATGGCTATATGTACTTCCAACTGAAAACAATATTCACAGTGCAATCCTATACAGAGTTACTCCAGCCTAAGCACATTGAAATCAATAGACTTAGATGGGGTAACTCTGCATAGGATTGCACCATAAATATTCCTAGGAATGATCTTAGTGAAATACTGAAGTCTGCTCTTTAGCCAGTTTGTTTAATATCCATCCTATTTATTTACGCTTTAGCTGATAGCACTGACCTTTGTATATATGCGCGTAAACCCTATATTGTGTATCTATATATCAGCAGCATTTTACCTCTATTATATGGGATAAAATATATGGGATAAAATCGTATTTACTCTGGAGTATGCCCCAAATCAGCCAGTGTGTCCTGGACTGAGGAGCAGGTGTGCAGATGGGCAAACATAGCTTGATATTTTGTGGTAATAGAATAGACTGGAGGAGCCAGTCCCCGTTCCCTGAGCAAAGCCTTGGCCATTTAATCCCGGATGAGGGTGTCTTCCCCAGCCTGCCTTGCAAGTGGGGTTGGAGAGAAATAGTCAATGGTTTCCTACCCCAACCTCTCAGCCGGGGCTTCATGCCAGTGAGAGAATCTCATTGGGAACGAAATGTTACAGCACGCATAAAAGGGAAGTGTATTGCATACATGTGGATTTACTTCCAAGTAAACATGCTTTGGATCAGGCTATGTTCTAACTCTTCCCTTCATCTAAACATGTCTCATCACAGATCCTGTGACTCCTGTTTTCCCAGTTTTTAACCAAATTTATATAGAACGTTATTCTAATTTTCTATGTTCTGCAACTTTTTTTAAAAAAAAAGTATGACTATCTTGACAACCAAAGTAAGGCTACTCTGTTTCTATCCTTAAAAATCTGTGACTCAGTGGGGAGAAGAGTAACTGTGGGAACAATTTGCAGTGGGAACAAGGAAGGAGAAAGGGCGGAGCACCCGCCTCCCCAAATCTGCTTCTCCTCTTCCTCCTCAATGTTGCCCCTTTCTGAAGTTACTGTTCCTTTAAGAATGGCTTTTGGCATGGGTAATTATCTGCATAAAGAAATGCACACAAAGGGAAAGGTATCTGAGAAACGCAGAGTGTGGGCGTGAGAGGTAGGCTTCGTTCAACCTCTTACAGTATTATTGTATGATTGTTTAAACAAATGATGCAGAAAAATGTAGTAGAGTGACTAAGGCTACAGTCCTAAGTATGCTTTCCTGACAGTAAGCCCGATAGAATAAAATAGGTCTTACTGCCCAGGAGTGTTCCCTAAAGGTCTTTCCACATGACCACTGAAAGCGTCACACAAGTGTATTTTAACCACTCCTGCCAGCCTTTTGGGGACAACAGCAAAACATCCTATGTTTTCTTAATAGTTGGAGCCACATTTTTGGGTTCTGGCATCCTCTGCCCTTTCTGTCTTCCCAGCTGGTCACTGGTGTTGGATTGGGGCCAAACATTCAAAAGGGTAGATACTTGAATCCCATCTTTCCCCCACCCTCAGTGCTTGATTATGTGGCTTTTGGTTACAAATAGATCAGCAGCGTATAATCAGCTTGATTTAATAAGGGTATATTTTAAAATAAATACTATAGGTTGGTGGAGCACTTGTGTTAGGTTTATCTGCAATGGGCTTATATCAGCCAAGGCAAATAAGTTGTTGGCTAATAGGAAATTGTTCCATACTGGACACCTAGGATAATGCAAATATTAGCTGTTGTGTTTAGGCAGCTCGACTTCAGTGACCTTCAGTTTTATGCTGTTAAGAATAATCATGAGTCTATTAGACTTGGTCCTACCCTCCCTCCAAAAAGCTCCCCTCCCTTCCCCTCCTTCTGTGGGAGAGGCTAAGAGGGAATGACTTGCTTCAGGCCAACCAATGAACTTTATGGTTTTATGGAGGTTTGAACCTGGGTCACCACAGTGCTAGTCCAACCTTCGCACCACACTGGCTCTCATGATTGCAAGAAGGACCTAATGTGCAGGAGAGACGGTTATCATAGAACCACTTCAGGAGTTGCTGTAAGGCTTGCTTGTTTGCCAGGGCTTTCGAGGGGGTGAAGGGCAGGCATCTTTTAAGGGGGGTGGGGTGAGACTTTATCTTGGTTTTAATTTGGAAATTTTAAAATTATTATGTAAGATGCCTTAAGTTATGTGGAAAGGTGGGGTATAAATGCTTAAATAAATAAATAAAACTGAATAAATGTGACAGCTAAGTAAAATTGTGTTGCAGAACAAAATCACCAAAGTGAGGTTGTTGTGTATGGCTTAACTATGTAGTAGAAAAATTGTATTTTGTTTAAAGGGCTATCAGAATATTGAATGACTTTATGTCCTTACATTTTCTCTTTGTTTTTTATATGTAGCTTGTCAAAACCTGATCCTGTGCCACTTGAATCAGTAACAGCTTTGCTTTTTGATTGTGTGCATGAAAATTTCAATATTTAACAGGATCTCTTGCACGTATAATAGATATATCTGCCAAAGCTATTGACATGGAGTCAACAATGGTGAAATTGCCAGTTACCTGTAACAGATTATCAGGAAAATTTTATACACATTTACTTAGAAATAAGATCTATTCAATTAAATTATATTTACTCCCAAATAAGTACACATAGGCTTGCAACCTTGGGCTGGGCTGAGATGGAAATCATGACTTCCTGCTGCATGAACCAGTCTTTGGACAATCAATGGGTTCTTGCACTCCCTCTCCTTGCACATTGCCAGAGCTGGAAATGTTCAGGTTCATGGAAAACCAAAGGATGCCATTTTATCGAAACACTCATACAATGGTTTTCACTTGTCCTGCAAACTAGGGTTCCAAAACATGGTTTATTCCCAATTAGGAATGCTAGTTTGGATAGCAAGTGGAA
The DNA here is from genome assembly GCF_028583425.1 of Eublepharis macularius. Lineage (NCBI taxonomy): Eukaryota > Metazoa > Chordata > Lepidosauria > Squamata > Eublepharidae > Eublepharis > Eublepharis macularius. The sequence continues at coordinate 147,804 of NC_072791.1, read as the reverse complement.
ATAATAGTTTACCAGTTCGGATGTTACAACACACACACGCGCGCGCGTTTAGTGTGAAAATGAAAATATCTAATTAACTAGTTGGTTTCGAAGGAAGTTAGGACAAAGTTGGAGGGACAGAGAAAGGAACATGCTTAAGGAGCCTTCATATAGTGGTTAAAAAGGGCTTGAAGTGGTGCAGGTGTATTACAATCCAGCCCACTTCCTTACTGGTAATGGTGGCTGGGTAAACTGTCTGGAATTTTCATTAACATAAATTCATTTTTTAAATTTTGACGACCAGCAGTACAGAACATTCTGGATTATTTTCCTTGACTATCTCTTTAGGTACATATTGTTATGGGTACCTCTACAGCTTATTTCCAGTATATACCCTGGATGGGGATGTAGTAGTCAGAGGGCTGGATCACAGTCTGGGACACTGAGGTTTAGAGTGGAGATTGGGCGCATGCACCAACATTGCAAGGGGCACTGATGTCATTTCTGATTAAAATGGTGCTCCAGGATTTTCAAAAACTTGACTTTGGATCTGCAAAAACTAGAATATGATGCTGGTGTGCCAGTTCCACCCCCTAACAGCTCCTGGGGCTTGCCAGCTGCAACTGGCAATTCTAGATTGACCCAAGGGAACTCAGTAAGCTCCCAGTAAGCAGACTGGAGATTCAAACTTGGTTCTCCCAGATCCTAATTCAACATTCAAGGTCCTACATCACACTGGCTCAGTAATGCGCTTGGCTCAACTGTTAAGGACATCTGTTGAGGCTATGCTCCACTGCTAACATGCTCTGCATTAAAGCAGGAAGCCACAAGGGAGAGACAGGGCCTTCTTTGTTATGGCAGCCAATCATTGGGCTCCTCTATCTGTATCTACATGCCTGGCACCAAGTGTGATAAATTTTGGGTGCAAGAGTCCAGGCTTTGTGTTTGTTTGTTTAGCTGATCAAGCCAGCTACTGTTGGTGTTTGCCTTTTACTGTAGGGCTGTTTGGGGGGGGTATTTTGCCCATTGCTGCAATGATGCTTTAATAATAGTTCTAAATTATTTTATTTATACAACTGTTTAAGAGTCCTTTAATGTTTCCTCCCCATTGTTAACTTACCATCATAACTGTTATGCTATTGTTCAATATTTTTTATGATGGATATTTAATCATTATTAATGTAAATTGAGAGGGATTTTGAATTTGATGCTTTTATCTGTGTTGGTAGCTTTCTCAAGAATGGTTAAGAGAGCAAGAGATAAATATTTTAAATAATAAAGAAATGTAGTTCATATGAGAGCATATCTTTTTGCAATGTTTGTTCCCCTTCTAGCAGTTTCCATTTTCACAACAGAGAATGTGCACACGCATGATCATAGGGTGTATGTTATGTGTGTGTGTGTAAACACACACACCCTATGATAGTGGGAAAAAGCGTTGCTGGGGTCTGAGGGATCCTTCTAGACAAAATGCCTCACAGTGTAGGGGACTTCAGCATGCATGATGGGGAACTAGCCCACATAGTCCTCTTCTCCTTCAGATGTCTAAGGAAGTGCAGCAGATCAGACTTTATATTTGCTCAAGAAGAAGGAAGTATGATTTCATCTACTTCTCCCACTTCACTGTAGCTTCTCACATGGAATTTTGTCCAAAAGACTCCCCATATGTCCCATCAGCTTTTCAGTGGTCAGAGATGAAAACTGGGGGAGACTCAAGGAAGATCTAATATCATGAACATCTTTGTGTTCATGGTTTGTAGGATCCAAGCCACTGTAAATATATATATATGCTATGGTCTTACTTCTAAGTAAATACCTTTGCTTGAATTAGATTGCAGAAACTGAGTGTGAAGAATTTGCTAATTCATCAACACTCAGGTGTGATCTATACACCCTCTGAAACGGCATCCACACATCATTTGGATATTACACTATCATTATGCTATAGCAGTTATTTACAATTAGATTAGCTTGTCCATGCAAAAAAATCTAGTTGTAAATTGTTACTGTGACAGTGCAACATTCAACAATGTGTGGATGCAACCATGCCTAAATTTCTTCCTAAATCTGAACCTTTACTGGCTCAAGAACAATTAGCTGTGACATGTTTGTAAAGTTTTTTTGCTGGCAAAATAGCACATGTATGCTCTGATCTGGATGCTGGCTGTAATATAGGTGAGCAGAAGAAATGCTTAATCTAGCATCTGGTCCAAGTAACAGTGATAGATATTAACAGAATCCTGGCAACTGTGAAGGCTACTACTTGTGCACTGGATCTTTCCCCACCTTGTCTGCTAAAATCATGCAAGGACCACATAAATGAGCCCTTGATGTCTATCAAATATCAGTCATTAACTCAAGGTGCTTTCCCTCTGCCACTTAAAGATGTGGTTATTTGCCCACTACTCACAAAAGCATCCTTAGCCAAAAAATGATGTGGACAATTATCACTCAGTCTCGAATCTGCCCTTTCTAGTCAAAGTAATTGAGAGAACAGTAGCAGACCAACTTCAGGTTTTCTTGGATAACATCTATGCTCTGGACCCTTTTTAGTCTCGTTTTAGGCCGTGCTATGGGACAGAGACTGCTGTGATGACTTTAATGGATGACCTCCATCTGAATGTAGACAAAGGCCATACCTCTTTGTTGATCCTCCTTTGACACAGTAGATCATGCCATCCTGTTGAGGTGTTTGGAGGGAGAGGTAAGTATCAGGGGATGTGCTTTGGACTATTGTTCCTCATGGAATGAACTCAAAAGGTTGCTGTTGGAGACCAGCTATCTTCAGTGCGGGCATTATCTTACAGGGTTCCATAGGGCACAGTCTTATCCCCAGTGTTATTCAACCTCTATGTAAAGCCTTTAGGAAAAATTAGCTATGGAAACAGATGTCATCAATATGCAAACAACACCTATCTCTATATCTCTTGATCCAAATCCCCCGTGTTGCAGTAGAGGTCATGAGTCACTATCTGACAGTTGCGGTCAATTGACTGAATGGAAACAAATTGAAACTGAACCCAGACAAGATGGGAGTAATGCTGGTTGGGAAGGCAGAGATCTTGAAAGATGTTGGACTCTTCACTTTCAGTGGGGTTCAGCTGACTTGCAGATTTGGTTAAGAGCCTAGAGCTTATAATGGATCCATCACTGCTGCTAGAAAAGCAAATTAATGCAGCAATTTAAAAAAAAAACTTTTACAAACTCAGACTAGCCTGGAAGATGGTCCCTTCCTTGACATGACCAATCTGGCCACCTGGATCCACAGTATGGTAACATCAAAACTTGTCTACTCTAAAGCACTCTACATAGGTCTCCCCTCAAAGTCAAGTTGGAGATGGCAGTTGGAGAAAGCTGCAGCTCAATTATTATCACGAGCTAGTGACACATTATTTTATTTATGTATTTATTAGTTCTTTTAGCCGCCATCTCACCCTAGGGTCTCGAAATGATTCACATTTAACACTATAGTAAGTTAAAAATCAACCTAAGAACAAATAATCACAATAAATCAAAACTGAAATATAAAATTACATTAAAATAACTGACTCAGCCTGCATTCTGCAGACAATCCATTGGCTATTGATCAGTTGTATTTCTTATGTGCTGTCAAGTCTCTTCTGACTTACGGTGACCCTATGAATGAAAGACCACAAAAACATCCCATCATTAACAGCCTTGCTCAGATCTTCCAAACTAGAGGCTGTAGATGCCATTGTTGAATTAAGCCATCTCATTTTTGGTTTTCCTCTTTTCTTCCTGCCTTGTCTTCTCATGATGTGACCAAAGTACAATAGCCTCAGTTTTGTCATTTTTGCTTCTAGAGAGAATTCAGGCTTGATTTGATCTAGAACTTACTTATTTGTGTTTTTTGGCCATCCATGGTATCCATAAAACTCTCCTATAGCACTGCATTTCAAACAACTCCATTTTCTTCTTGTAAGCTTTCTTCACTGTCCAACTTTCACATCCAAACATAGAAATGGGAAATACTGTAACTTCTGCTTTTGTATCTAATCTATCTTTAGCAATTTTAAGAGTTCCATCAGTCATGCATCTAGGCTTCTCCTTTCTTTTGGCCACAGGAATCGTCTTTGCACATTCTTCCTTCATAATGTCTCTGGTTTTTGGCCTGCAGTTCTTCCAGTTCACAACCCGTTAAACTTAGTAACACAAATGTGTTCTTTACATGGTCTTTAAATTCTACAGGACTGTTATCCAGTTTGGTGTTGTGGTTAAGAGTGGCAAGACTCTAATCTGGAGAACCTGTTTGATTCCACTCCTCTGCTTGAAGCCAGCTGGGTGACCTTGGGTCAGTCACAGCTCTTCCAGTGCTCTCTCAGCCCCACCCACCTCACAGGATGATTGTTGTGAGGATAATTATAACATACTTCGTAAACCGCTCTAAGTGGGTGTTAAGTTGTCCTGAAGGGTGGTATATAAATCAAATGTTATAATTATATTTTGGTACTATGATTATTTTAGTATTTATCTTCAGCTTTATTCAATTTTTTGATATTAACAGTTCATCAGTTACTGGGTTCATTTCAAGCTATCACATACGAAGTCCTTCATGACCTTGATCTCTCATATTGTTACCCAAATTGCTATGCATGTGGAGGCCGTGTCACAAGCAACAGTGTCCCCTTGCTGGCACAGAACAAACACATGTATGGTGGGATATGTAAGACAATATTTTGGAATCCTGTGTATACCAAGGTCCAGATTCAGCACAGCACCCGAAAGAATGAGGGGGAATAGGCATTCTTAAAATTGAATCAACACAAACCAAACCTGTTATGAAAATGGGAAAGGGAGAGATTTTTTTAAAAAAAGCAAACCAAAAAACCTTTTCCTAACAGCTACCTATCTGTAAAGGAAGGGTGGGGGAGTGGAATGAGAGCATATGATCTATCCTGTAGAGTGATCTGTCCTATAGAGTCCTGATGTGGAGAGCAGAAGAGAGGAGTGTAGAGATGGAGACCAGCTCACGTCTCCAAGGAACCTATGCTGAGTCAGGGGAAGTAGTTGCTGGAAAAATTGATGCAAAGTATTGGTGATATGGGGACTATATTTATACGATAAAATGCTTGTGGTCCTAAGATCAAGATGCTTCTGGCTTTTGATTCTATTTGGTGATTTAAAGTTAACCGTCAAGTGGAAGAATGTTCAGGATGGGGCTGTCAAGTAGTTTTTGAGAAAGGTTGACATTTGAATGGGGGAGTGATAAAGATTCCTGGAAATGGACACTTTGAAGTGATGAAGTTATGTTAATATTGCAAAGGGGAGTTTTTCTTTAGCTATAAATCCTTGGAAATGTATGTTGTTCATTAGGGTCAAATTCCTTAGGGAGAAGGCTCCAAAGTTCTTGAGGAGATGATCCTCCAGTTTAATCTCTCTTAGGATGGGCTTTTGCATGATTGAGGGGTGGGCTACTTTGCATTCCATTGTGCCCTTGACCGGACTCACTGCTTTTTGCTGCCTACTGTGGCTTATTGCCACATGACATCAGTTTGATGCAGACTCCATCTTTTATTCCTAGGCCCATACTGAGACAAAATGTGGGATCAAAATAGGGGTCTCCATGAGGCAAGGGTCCTGGGGGCTTCTTTAGCTATGGGATAGGGTTGCCAGGTCCCCTCAACCTCCGGGTGGGGGTTAGGGGCCTGCCATTTACCGTGGGGGAGAGGGGGTGCATGCATGCAAAGCGCCCCCCCCCACAGGTGCGATGATGTCACTTCAGAAGTGACATCATCACACAATCCCTGGGAGCATGCTCCGCAGGGGCTCAAAACAGGCCTGATCCATACTGAAATGGGCCCGTTTTTGAAGTGCTGCAGAGTGCAGGAGTGCTTCTGCACTCCACAGCACCTCAAAATGGGCCTATTCCTGCGCTCTCCAGCGCCTCAAAACGAGCCCATTTAAGCATGGATCGGGCCTGTTTTTGAGGTGCTGCAGAGTGTAGGAGCGCTCCTGCACTCTGCAGCACCTCAAAACGGGCCCAATTCGTGCCAAAACAGGCCCGTTTGGGGGCTCTATGGAGCGCAGGAGCACTCCTGTGCTCTGCAGCACCTCAAAACTGCCTGATTCACGCTGAAACGGGCCCGTTTTGGGGCTGTGCTCCGCAGTGCCCAAAAATGAGCCCATTTTGCCACGGATCGGGCCCATTTTCAGACTCTGCGAAGTGCAGGAGTGCTTCCGTGCTCCGCAGCAGCCCCGATCCGGGCCAAAATGAGCCTGATCCTGGTGGCTGCTGTGCATGGGAGCGCGCAGTGCCGCGGGGAAGCCCGTAGGGAAGGTGTGCACTCCCCCCCCACACCGGTTAGGTAAGTGGGGGTGGCATGGGAGGAGCGGGGGTGGGGGTGTCCCCGGCCCCCACCGGGGGTCTGGGGTTCCTACTATGGGACTGCCCCTATGACCTACCAAAGCAGCTTTACTGATCTGAACAGAACCTTCTACGGGTGCCACTCTGCATATCGGCAAAAACAACAGCTGCCTATACATGCGCATTCTCTGCAGTGGCCCTCAATGTATTGGACAGCCTGCCTGAAGATGTTAGGAAACCTCCCATTCTCTTGGCTTTTTGTAAACTGTACAAACCCAAATTATTCAGAAGGGCTTTTTTATGCAAGTGGTAAGACTGTGCTGTAAATAAACAGTTCAGAGAGATGCTTTGATAAAAGGATAGGGACTGTAGACCAAATTATTGTTCAGTGTCTGTTTTTGTAAGTATGTTCCTATGGAGTCGTTTCCGTATTGTTTAATATGTCATGTCAAATTGCTTATGCTTTGTTCCAGCATTGTGTCAGCGCTGTACTGGATTTCTGCTTGTTTCAAATATCTGTAATCTATAACCTATCATATTGTTTATTGAATGTCCCAGCCATTAATCATGTTGATTTACACTAGAGCCCCAGTGAGAAAGATGGAGCACAAATAACAATAATAAATAATAAAAATAACTCGTGAGAATTTTTCACTGTTCTAACTGGATTTTGTTTTTAACTGTGTTCTGCAATGTACTTTATCATACTACCTCTGACCTGGCAGGCCAACAGGGCAATCCTAAACAGAGTTACTCCAGTCTAAGACCATTGAAATCAATGGGTTTGGGCTGGAATAACTCTGTTTAGGATTGCTCTGTAAATATTCTGGGTTTTTTTTTATAATAATCCTCCTACTCATACTTATTCTACTGTTTATTGCTATCTGTGTATGTGTGTGGGTGTGCAGATACACATACATAGGCCAGATGAATGCATCTGCTAAAATGTGCTCTAGATTACAGAATCTTATCACAATAGATTTATTGGTCTCTACAGTAACATGAGACTATTTGTTATATTAAAATGGATTTGTAAAAGATGGAACCTGATGCCAGAACAATCATTGTTGATATTTTCAGTGTCACTTGAAAATCCACTAATGGAAAAAGATGTCACCATTACTGAGGTGGTTGCAGTTAATTAAGGGTTAATTAGCAGTAGTTTACACATACTAGGCTAATTCAATGTTAGACAGGGCTGTAAATGACATAGTTGCTTGATATTTACAAGTTTAAAATTATAATCTAACCAGTACAGAAAAGAAATAGTTTATTCCACTGTGTAGATCCCACAATTCCTGCAGCTCTTTTGGGAACAAGTTAATCAAGTTACTTTGCCTTCCCCTGATGAAGAGCTAATGGCTCAAAGCGGGTCAGGATCTGAACAATGGGATATATCATTTCACCTGTAAGATCACTGCCTCCCCCCTGTTTTAGGGTGTTGCCCTTGTGATGTGTTTTGAAGCTTACAGGCACCTGCCAAGAGAAAGTAAGTCAGCAAAAGTTTCACCTGATGTTTTGAGAGCTAAAGCTGTTCCTTCTTCAAGCTTAGGTCAAAATTCTAGACAAAAAAATGAGAAGGGGCAAAGCCCACTATGTTTCACAGCTATGTTCTTTAAATCTGAACTATACCTCCTTCAATACAGTCTATCTAAAGTGAAGGCAGGAAGGGGGGGTAAAGATAGATATCAGTGTTAAGGAAACTAGAAACATATATCTGGGTGGACAAAGGGAATGCAAAATTAAATTCTTGATGAAAAGGGGGGACAATGAAGCTTGCTTTATGAGATACCTTTAGAGAAGAATTCAATTTCTCTGGGTTTTCTCTCTCTTTCTTGCTTTTAAAAAAATAGAAATCTACTGAAAAAAGCCTGTAAGCCCTTTATTATTTCTTTATTTCCTTTTTTAATATGTGACATAAGTTCTATTTTTTTTTTATTTTCCTCCAAACGCGAAAGCAGTTCCCATTTTTCTGTTTTGTTTCGGACACCTAGCTGTGACCAACAATGCCTCCCATTGAATCCCCTCTTTCATCTATTCAGCTTCTTTTCTCCCCTTCATCTCATCTCCCCCTTCACCAGCTTACCTCTCATTAACCCTCAGGGTTCCAAACACATTGTATCTCTCTTAAAGATACATATTTTTTATTCAGACATAAGCCATTTCTGCTTGGTGGATTCCGCTTCTGTAATTCTCTAATACAATAGTTAAGTGCACAGTACATACTCTTTACACTGCACTGAACAATAAGCCAAGATATTAATTTATACTGGCACACTGTATACTTCTCAATTGCGCACCACTTTTTCCCCTCCTTCTAGGTTAGGCGTTGTAAAGAAAACCTTTTCTTCTCCCAGCATAAGATTTTTTTGAGTCCACATGTAGTAGAAATATATGCTTACCAATCAGTTTGGCTTCTCATACAAAACCCATTGTTTCCCTATTGTCACCTTGGGAAATGATATAGCTAAAGGTGAAACGCAGCAATAAGCTTGCATTTTAAACTTCAGGAGTAAAAGACAGACAGGCTTTTTTATTGATTGCAAGTAAATCCAAGAAAAGTATTTAAAATGTGTATGGGTCTACATACCTGCACACACACAATTAAGATAATATATGTAGTACAGTGAATGGCCAAAATGCTGGCTGTCATTAATCACAGAGGAACGCTGACAACACCTCACATGGCCAGCGAACAATTGGTTTGCTGCAAATATTTTCCCCTGCAAAGGTGTTCAGTATGAACAGAGATTGGCCTTGATTGTGTGTACCTTGTTTTCAGGCCCAGGGGCAGACAGGGGATTGTGTTGCTTTGCCACCCACCCAGATCCGGCCAAGCTCTGGCCGGCTGTCAGAGGTAATCTCAGATGGAGGTGGGGATGTCTGGCTGGTCATTCTTTGTTATTTCAGAGTTCTTCTTGATGCTGCATCATCTAGCTCAGGACACCATGACTTCCATGGCAATCAAAGAGCCATTACAAATTGTTTGGGATCCGACATGTATAAAACAGCACGTTAGACATAATGATATAGCTGGTGATATAATGATGCTGTAAAATCATTGTGGTTGCACCACTACATAAGTATTGTAGGGATAGGGTCTCAGATGCTTCGCTAATGAGTTAGGGACCATAGACTTCACCACTATGTCACTTTGCATATTATCTGTTGATTTGAATATGTACTCTTAGATACTACTTGTGCTTCATGTTGTCTAATGTCAGTCCTAAAATTGATCATTTTCTATTTCAGCATTTCTTCAACTCTGTATTGGATCTTTGATAATGTAAACTTGTAAACTTGTATTTATTTACACTATGGCATTGTTAATAGAAATGTCCTTGACACTGTATGGAAATGTCCTTGATACTGATTGTACTAATCTTACACTATGTAATCCGCTTTGAGTCTCAGTGAGAAAGGCGAATTATAAACAAACAAGCAGGGTACATGTGAATCTTGTCCTGACCTGGATAGTCTGAGGAAGCCCAGTCTTGTCAGATCTCAAAAGCTAAGCAGGCTTGACCTTAGTTAATAATTCAATGGGAGTCCTCCAAGGAAGATCTTGGAGGTGGCTTGCCATTGCTACACAGAGATAGTTTGCCATTGCTATATAGAGGCAGGCAATCACAAACCATCTCCGTTAGTCTCTTGCTTTGGAAACCCAATGAAAGATCGTCATAAGTCAGCTATGACTTGATGGCACTTTCAGCCAACCAGTGTGAACCGTGCTGCACTTATCTCCACAAGATATGTCAGCAATTAAGTGGACTTCTCCCAGAGGGTGAGGCTAATTGATCTTATTGGTTTCTAGATTGTTTGGCAGTGGCATCACAACTCTGGAACTCGTTCCTCAGGGAGATTCTACTTTCCCTTTCTGTTGCCTTCTTCAGCCAGCAAATGAAGGCTTTTTTTGTTTCACTTGGCATTTCCTCAGTGATCCCTTCTCCCTCCCCAATATTTTAAGTTATTTTTATCTATTGTTTTAATTTTGAACTCTAGTTTTAAATTGTCTTAATGAAATATCTGTGTTTTGGCTCTAACAGTTTTTAAGATGAGATTTTAATGTGTATGTTTCAGTTTCTGAGTCGGTGGCCATAGGAGGGCAGAAAAGCAAGTTAAAATCTTGCAAATAAGATATTGTAAGATTGCCAACTCCGTGTTGGGAAATTCCTGGAGATTTGGGGGGTGGAGCCTGGGGATAATGAAGTTTGGGGAGGTGAGGGGCCTCAATGGAGAATAGAGCCAGAATCTACTTTCTAAAATTGTCATCTTCTCCAGGGAAACTTATCTCTGTCACATGGAGATCAATTGTAATTCTGGGAGATCACCAGCTACCACCTGGAGATTGGTAACCCTAAGATAGTGTTCTTCAAGAGTTTTTCTCATACCTCTATTGCTTTTTCTTGTTGTATTCAAGACAAGTACCATTCACAGATTTTGGTAATATTGTTGCCACAAAAACATTATCTATAATCAGTCCACCTGCATCCTGAGGGAGAAATCAAGGCCTCAACCTCTGTCTTTAATTATTATCATACATGCAAATTGCATAGATTGTTGGTGCACAAGTACAGAGCATACTTGGCCCTGAAACACACTACTATTGTTAGTTTTTTGGAAACAGTGACTCCTTTACTGTGGGTCAGAACCTGCCATGGTACAAACTAAAGTTAATCATTTCTACTAGTTATGGAATTAGTGCCATTTTCATATAGATCTGTTCTCCATCTGCTTTACAATGAGGCACTGTATCTGAGCATCTGTTTAAATTTGTGAACGTCTGGAGTACAACTTTTGTCCTTTTTCTGTTGTGCCCTTGCCCTTGAGGCTCCATCACAGCAGTAGCAAGTCTCAATGAAGCATTCCAGATATCCCAGCAACCTTTCGACTGAAATGGCTTGTATGAAGGAGCTAGTGTAGTGTAGCACAAGATTTGGACCGGGGAAACTGCAGTTCAGTTCCCCCACTCCAGCATGAAGGCCAGTTGTGCTCTCTCAACATCTTACCACCCAAAGTTATTGTGAGCCTAAAATGGAGAAAACAAGAATCATGCATGCTACTGTGAACTTCTTAGAAGAGAGGTGGGCTAGAAATGGGATCTGTCCACATTAAATTTTGTTATACAATATGCAATTCATATAATGTGCATTTTAATGTAGTTTTGTTGTAATGTTTCATTAAAGAGGGGCCATGGCACAGAAGGCCCCAGATTCAATCCATGGCATCTCCATTTAAAAGGATCTGGTAGTAAGTAATGTGAAAGACCTCTACCCGAGACCCTGGAAAGCTGTTGCCAGTTAAAGTAGATAATACTTACCTTGATGAGGCCAATGGTCTGATTCGGGACAAGGCAGCTTCCTGTGTGTTCAGGTTTTCACAGGCTGCTGCATTCAGATTTGATTTGTTGTAAGCCACATTGGGCTCTTGTCTTTGCAAAATCCAGGGGAATGCTCTAATTGATTTTAATAAATGCGGATAACATGTAATGTACATTTTGCAGGCTGTTGGCACGATTCTTCTTCTAAGATGGCATTAACTGTCCCTGTTTATAAGATCACATTACCATCCTATATTGATAGTATATTCTTTATAGTATAGGCACAGAACAGATATATGTTGAGATCTCTGCATTGTCCTAATTAGAATCCAGCTATCAATCTGCTATGATTTAATCATTGGTTTATGTCCTCTGCTTTGTTTACAGCTGTTTAGCTTTATGTTCCATGAGCGCTAATAGTCTCATCAGATTTATATGAGCTCATTTGTAAGTATCATTGGGATGATAACATCAGGCACCTGCAATAAGTGTGCATTTATTGAGAATATATATCTTAAACTTCACTGAAGAGGGAAAAAGAATTACACTTTACGGCAGATCTTGAATGCACATTTACTGAGAAATAAGTGAATAATAATACTAGGTTATTTTGGAAAGTGTTCTTTTATGCAATCACTGCATTTAACACAATCACAAAATGGCAGCCCAACAGGTGGTCTTTTCATAGTGTTAAGCCACAACAATTGGAACAAAAAGGACACCAGAATCTAATGTTCTTCAGAATTTAAAAAGGCTGTTCACTTCCTTTTGTGAATTTTCAGATTTAGCCATGTTCATTATTGTTGAGCCACAAATGCAGGACATTCTTTTTTGACATTTTGCCATAAATAGACACTGACTGAGGCTGACTAGCCAGCTAGCTGTTTTGTCACAGCCTAGCGGAAATGAGCCATTTAACAATGAGTAGGCACTCTTGGCTCTTAAATGGCTGAGGAAAGTACCCGTTTTGACATGCTGCAAACCTAGCTAAGTCTAGGATAACAAAAGTATATTTGACAAAGGATAGAGGTTCTTTTCCGATATTTCCTCCAAAAGTACGTTTTTCATTCTGGCCTAATGAAGTTGCAAAGACAATTTGGTGTTGCGTTGACGGCTCTTGACGGTTTGAACATATACTTGGGCTTTGTGGACTGAACCATTCAAAAAACCTCCTCTGGGAGGACCCATTATTTTAAACCGTAATTATGAACTTCATGGGTCAGAAAAGGGGAGGGTGGAATAAAATTCTTGTTTGTTAGAATGTCAAGAGTGGACAAAGTACCTCGCTATAATGGTTGTACACCCAATTCTGTGCATGCTTATTGAGAAGTAAGTCCTATTTAGTTCAATGTGTCTTACTCATATAGATAACTGAGTATAGCCTCACTCTTACAAAAGTGACAATAGAGAGTCCCATTCCCATAAAGTCTTTATTGGTATTAAATTTACTTACATTGGAAGCATATTTTCTTTAATGGATGCCTGCCTAAGTGAAGCATCGAGCATAGCACTGAAATATAGGAAGACAAATGGGGGACTTGCAAGGACTTGCAGGTAGAGTCTTATTTTCTGTCTGTCCCACCATATCCTCTTCCCATTCCCTGCCCCCATAGCCTCTCCCTCTTTTCCTGCTTCCTTCTGTCCTTCCCACCCACATTTGTCTGCCCTCATCTTCATCTCCCCCACCCCACCCCTGCAGCCCTCTCCCCTATGGCTCAGCTGCATGGTGTCAGTTGAGCCAGGCTCAGTTGTATGGTGGAGAAGCTGCAAGGACTTGCATGGGGTACTTCACTCTCCGTTGCATCCCCTTCCCCACACTATTTTCTACTGGTGGCCTCCACATACTCACCCTAAGTCCATCTCTCCTATGTCCATCTCTCCTCCAAACCAATTAACCAACGTATCTTTTATCTGTCTCCCATCTTCATCTATATTTATTAATTTGCTTCATTTACATACTGCCTTTCTCCACAATGGGGACTCAAAACAGCTTACATCATTCTCCGTGCCTCTATATGATCCTCCTCGCAACACCCTGAGAGGTAGATTAGGCTGGGAGTATGTGCCTGAATCAAATTCACCCAGTTAACTTCCATAAAACTGTAGTGATTCCAACCTGGGTCTCCCACGTCCTACTCTGAAATTCTAACCACTATACTACACTGGATTTGTGGGTGGTGGTGCTGTTGAACAGTAGCAAGCAGCCGGGCCTGAGTGAATCATGCAAATCATGTGGTATTGAGTTATCTGGTGGCTCCTTCTGAACCTGGCCCCAGTGACTCCTCCCTCAAAGGCCTAAACAGCCCTGGAAAGGGCCCTGCCCCCTCCCTGGTTTGCACAGACAGAAACCAAACTGGAATTAGGGTTGCCGGGTCCCCTTACCTTCCCAACTGAGGTGGGGGGTTCCAGCTCTTACTTTCTTTATCTTCCCCTGTGCGTGCGCCCACATGGCATGATGACATTACTTCCAGGAGTGGTATCATCATGCAGGCCATGCAACCACTCCTGCACTTTGTACCGGGCCAATTTGGGCCCCAACTGGGCCAATTATTAAATGGTCCAGCGCACAGTGTGGGAGCACTCCTGGGGCCTGTGCAGTGATATCACTGGGAGAGCGCCTGGGAGGCCTGCTCCCTCCCCTGCCTTTCCCCCTGCCCGCTGGGTGAGTGGTGGCAGGGGGCAGAGGCTGGGAGCCAGAGATCAGCAACCCTACCCGGAATGCTATGGTTGCCTTGCAACAGCCATTGAGGGCATCTGATTCTTAAAACTACAGGGGCTCCTTTTATCATTTTAGGGGTTTTTTTCCAAAAAAGGGTTTTTTTAATTTCAGATTTTTCTGCAAACCTGGGACATTTTTCAGATGTGTAGGAAGATCTGTCTTGTCCATTCATGGCTCCAGTCTCCAGATTTAAGCATCTACAGATCAGGGCCACTTTGCTATTAGTATATAAGCTGCTTTCAGTTAGAGACTAATTCATGTAGCTTAGCACTTTCTGCCTGACAGTTTCTGGTCCTGCTACATGAAATTATTTAACTGGAGATGCTGAAGAAAGGACCAAAGGTGTGCTAGGTGTTGGGGAGGTGACAGCATAGGAACCAGTTAACAAATATATTGAAAACAGTGTGCTTACTAGTCTGTTACACCCCTAAGGGGAGCTGTATTTTATTACTGTTCAAAGCTTGATGAACGCTTCTCTTGTTTTTCCTACTTTATTGTTCTGTTTCTGTCTTATCAGTAAATTAGATATATCCTGAAGTTGACCTGTTTCTGGAAGCCCTACAGTTAGTCAATGCTTCATGAAATCCTGTTGTTGCAGTAAACTTTACAAAATTAAACCCTGCTTGGTGGGACTGATCTATTCACCCAGTTCTGCTAACACTGGCCCTTTAAGTTACAGTGAAAGTTCTTGTGATCTTGGAGGGCTTCTGACAGTCAGGATCAGGAACAAGCCACTGGTGGGCTATGACAAGGATTGCCAACTGATCTCCAGGCTACAGAGATCAGTCCCCCAGAAGAAATGGCAACTTCAGAGACATTGTCCCCTGCTGAAGTCCCTTCCCTCCCCAGGCTCCATTCCCCAAATCTCCAGGAATTTCCTGACCTGGATTTGTCAATGTTTGTGATGATGGCTTTTTTCTTTCCCAAACTGCCACTGATTTATGCTTTACAGCCTTCTGAACTGACAATTTCCAAGCACATTCTCATGCTTCCTCCAAGGCTGAATATAAACATGAGATAATCGTGCTACACAAGAGGCAGACAGATGCAAAATACAACATTGTTTGAACAGAGGCAAAAGCCTTTCATTTCACCAGTGGAAACCTGCCTTAAAAGAAAAACAGAGCAACGTCTCCACGTACACCAGCCTTGCTTCAGAGCTGTGGTTATGTATCAAGCCTGCTCAGCCTCCCTTCCCAACTTTCTCCCTCACTGAGATAGGAAGTGGAAAATTGTCTAGTACTTTATTATTTACAGAACTTCTTCTATTTTTCTGTTTCTCATGGTTCATATAAAATGAATAACAAGAAACAGATGCCATCGCCATTACAATACTGGGCAGGTATGCAAGTTTTGAAGAGGTAATAATTATTTTTCAGACGATTATGCTAGGAATTGAGTAAGAGAGCGCATATTTTAATGATTTGGAAATGGAGATGCATGTAATAAATCACAAGATACAATGAAGTCACATTGAAACCAAAGCTAAAATTGTTATTTGTAGTCTCCTGACCTGGATGGCCCAGACTAGTCCGATCTTATCAGAAGCTATGTAGGGTCCCCCCAAGTTAGTATTTGATTGAGAGAACTCCAAGGAAGACCAGGGTTGCTTTGCAGATGCAGGCAACGGCAAACCACCTCAGTCTCTTGCCTTGAACGCCCCAGCAGAGGTGGTCAGAAGTCAGCTATGACTTAATGGCACTTCATGCACCTACACAGATCTCTTGTCACATAGTAAAAGAGATATGGGAAACACCAGCCGCGTATGGAATGAGGAAAGAATGCAGATGACGTCATGGAGACTGACAGTGAAACTGTGGTGACCCAGAAAGACCTCTGTGGATAAGAGTTACATTATGTTGAAACTGATAAATGGGCAATTATGTCCATGATATATTATGCACAGTTCTTTGAGCATGCTTAAATCAACAGGTTTCCGCACCCTTGGTTTCTTACATTTAAACAATATAAGGGAAGAACATGCTCTATTATCTTTAAATTTTTACTAGTATTGTTCCAGTAAATAGAATTTCCACATAAAGCTTTGAATGCTTTTGAATATAACAATCCACTCTTGATTCTCCCCCCCCCCTCCATTAAATATTTCAGTTCAAGTATTTGTTGCTATTGGAACATAAAATTAAGACAAGGTACGTATACAATTTGTTTACTAAGCAGAAGTCCAAATAAACATCCTAAATCTCATCAAACTATATTTAGGGCACTGGATAATTTTCAGGACAGTTTTCCTGAAAGTTGTCCAATTCTAATTTTTCTGGAAAATCCGCATCGCTGCTCTCTCTCTCTCTCAGTGTGTGTTGGTACAGTGTTTTTCTGTCACATATGGTCAGTGAATTGGTAGAAAGGAGCTGGCTGGAACTGAATTAAACTGTATACTGCTCCAATACAAAAAGGCTATTCAAAACAGTGTAAAAAAGGAAAAGAAATAGAATGAATACCATGTTAATTAGAATATTGATTTGTTATTACTATGTGATCTCAATGGAAGGACTGTGTACTTTCAGAAAGATGCTGTTTTGCTTAAGCATCACTTATAAAAAACACCTAAATTAGTATTATCCAGATAGCTTGACTGAAGAAGAATGTCAACAAATAAAAGGAACATATGATGGCTTTTGTTTCTACTAGTATAGCAACACTCAGAACCATAGTCAAAAAACTCTAGGTCCTGCTTTTCAACTTTCCTGTCATGAGACAGAATGACAGAGCGAATCGGTTTTTCCTGCTACAGATCAATATACAATTTTCCATTTTCCCCAAATCTCTCTCTGAGGTAGGCAAAGGCATTCATAATTCAAAACCAGGCATATCCATGCTTTTGAAACTGAGAAAACTTTCAGTGGTAGTTTGCAATATGGCACAGTAGAAAGGGCTGCTGTTTAATTAGGGAAGTATAACATTCTGCTGGGCAACATCCATCATGCCAGGCACCCTGTAGAAAAATTCCATTTCCTCGGCATCCTATATACAGCTATAGCACCAGAGAAGGTCTCTGTTTATAGGTGTATATAGGCAAGCAACAGCAATAAAATCAGGGCAACGTAACATAATTCTGAGAACAACAGAATTAAAACAACCTGGCTGCTGAAAGACTGTTGTCTTTCAAGACTTCTACAAATCAATCATCTTGAGGAGCTTAAAGGCTCTCCTGAAGAGTTCTGGTTCACAAGCCCTGCAAAACTGTAAGAGACACAGGGATCTTATAAACTCTATTAAACAAAGGTATCCTTTAATCCAAGGTTTAGGGATAGTGGGTTGGATTCAGGCTAAATTTTCTGCTTATGCAAGTCACTTCTGACTGCGAAACAGAATTTTTCTGCCTCCCCAGTCCCGCTGCAGCCCACTGACCTCTCTGAAATGCTGTTTCTGGGAGCAGGGGGCAAATCACGAATCTGCGTGAGAAAGGGGAAATAACAATTAGTGGAAAGTCTGAATCCAACCATAAATCCCCTTATTTTAATTTACTTTGAACCGAATCACACATGATGGTTCCAGGATTATAATTCCTAGTGTGTAAATATGACCCTGCCCTGCCCTGGATAGCCTAGGTAAGCCTGATCTTGTCAGATCTCAGAAGCTAAACAGGGTTAGCCTTGGTTAATAATTGGATAGGAGACTCCAACAAAGACCAGGGTTGCAATGGCAAACCACCTCTGGTAGTCTCTTGCCATGAAAACCCTGCCAGGGGTCACCATAAATCAGCTATAAATTGGGGGCACCACACAAACACACAAATGTGACCTTAAAAATGGCACTGGGGGTGCTGATATGGATTGTCCCAGTACCTGTATTGTGCATGTCTTTCCCCTAACAGCTTGGTGAGGGAGCACTGTCAATCAAGGAAACAGTAGGGGGGGCATAGTTTAGCCCCCTTCCCCAGTACTGAATCCTCAATCCATATTGCCTCCCTACTCCCTCCCATGGATGCTGTTCAGGGCCAAATTTCACATCCGGTGTTCTGATAATAGAACTCCAACATCCCATGGTCATTTGACTCTTATGTGACTTGCTGTTTACAAATTATATATATGGTTAATGAAATTGATCCACACAAACAACAAATGAAGTATTGTTTGATTTATGCAAATTTCCCCATAAACTTGGAGTTAAGTTGCACCTTTGTATAATTCAAGGAAAAATTGCATGAACTGGAGAAAAGAGGGGAGCTCTCTCTTTAATGCAAGGAATCGGTGGTGCTTTTGCCAAACTCATGAAATGAAGCTACTTCTATGATTAAAAAACTTGTGCCAGATAAATGAAAGGCTTTGCTTATTGCATGAATTATGCATCGACATTATTGATTTCATGAATCAGGAAGAGACTTTGTTCAGTTCATGCCGAGAAGCTGCTTATTTCATGAATTGGGCAAACGTGTTGCTACTTTTGTGAAAAACAGACTTTTTTTTAAAGCTAAGCAATTTCAAGAGCCAGGCAGAGACAGCAATCATTTCACTGTTTAGCGTATTTTGTGAATAAACCAATTTCAGAAATTTGACAAAACCTAACATATATAACATTTGGCTATGAGGGCTATTAAGGCACAAGATTTAGCTGGTTTAGGTATGAAACCTCAAGGTTGCTTTGAAATTCATTTTGCAGTAAAAGCTTCCAAGAAACTATCAAGTAGTGGTAGCCCAGAATGTTGCCTATTCTAATAGTTACATAAATTAAGTTCTGCTGTGCCATTATAGTAAAGGAAATTGCTTGCACTTGCCCTGTATTGAAAAAAACATCTATTAGATTGGGGCTGAACTGTGGCTTGGATCCATAATATCGGTACATGCTCACTGCAACTATACATTTAGCTTAATGTCCTGGGCAAGGACAGGGGAATCGCTTGTGGTACTGGTATGCTTGATCAGTAATTTGAATAAATGCAGAAATATTTCCATAGTACTCCATAGGACTAGATGAACATAAGGGCAGATAATAACTTGATTGGCATAATTACGTTATTTTATGTGTCCCCAATGCAATTCCAGTCATACCTGTTCAAAACTATATCTCCACGTCTCTTTACACAAGAGATTTTACACAGGAACGCTCAAGTGAAAGATCTTACACTTGGTTGTTGTGGGTTTTCCGGGCTGTATTGCCGTGGCATTGTAGTTCCTGACATTTCGCCAGCAGCTGTGGCTGGCATCTTCAGAGGTGTAGCACCAAAATACAGAGATCTCTCAGTGTCACACTGTGTCTTTTGGTGCTACACCTCTGAAGATGCCAGCCACAGCTGCTGGCGAAACGTCAGGAACTACAATGCCAAGACCACGGCAATACAGCCCGGAAAACCCACAACAACCATCGTTCTCCGGCCATGAAAGCCTTCGACAATACATCTTACACTTGTTCTCCCATACACATGCCCTGCTAGGGAGACAGAGTACACTCGAATATAAGACCATCCAGAAAGGAAGTCACTTGAGCATCCCTGTGTAAGATGTCTTGTGTGGAGAGACTTCATCTGTATGAAAAGATACATCCACCCATTCCAGTGAGATTTGGAGAAGCCTGGAGGAACCTCAGTTGCATTGGGTGCCCATGACAGCTCTATAGCTGGATGTCACGTTTTCTTTTCATAGTTATTTTACACTGAATGCCAAGGGAAAGCTTCATAAGAAAAATGTTCAACCTCAGTGGGCTCCAGATCTCACTCATTATCTCATACATGCATAAAGAAGACTATAATTCTCATTTACAGCAGAAAACAGTTCGCAGAAGCTGATTTAGCTTCACTGCTAGTTTAAGACTCTAATGAGAAAAGATTTTATGGGTTGGGTAAATAGGCCATAAAGAAGAAGAACAATTAGTAGACAAATATATTGATAAATAATTTACTTGCCTTCATTGTGGATTTTCTGCACAAATCTATTTTAAGCTCCCGCCCAAATTAATTGTTCGTGCCATTGTTAGGTTTTCCTCTATTTGGCATTGAATAAAAATCAGTACAATGATAGTATAAACGGCATGCAAATAGTTATCAACAGGAGACCATCTGTATTGGACAGAATTCCATGCCTCAATTAGGTGGTCCTGAAAAGCTAAACAGATGTGGATGAATCAGCCGGAGGGAGGGGGGACCCTGAAATGGACTGAATGCTGATGTTTGTTGTTCACATACAGACCTTTTTCAATAACCCAAGATGGGTAAATTACGCTCATTAACCTTTAAAAATTAGATGATTTCTAAATAATAGGTTTTAAACAATGCCTGTTCTTTGCATTGTGGCTCTAAGTGTTTTGTCCATGACAAAGCACAGTTTCATTGGAAGGTTTACAAAGGTGATTACCTAACCCTGGCTCTCTTCCCTTGGCAATTATTTTACGCCATACCCACATCCACCTCTCTGAGGAGGACAACTTAGGTGGCTTCAAAACAATAATAAGAAGGTGACATTCTAATATTCTGCTTAGATTTTGTCCTGGGAAGGGGAAGTTTTGCTAACTACTGTTGGAGTGGACTGGATCCCGCTGCTTTTCCCACCCATGGTCCTATTTATGAAAATGGTCTATGTCAGAGGTTAGGGTCAACAGTGGCTCTCAGAACAGGCAATCGCTTGCCTTGAACTCCAGCTTGATGGTTACCCTGATTCAATGTATTATTATTGTGCCATGATATATCCCAGGTGACAAACAATGCAAAAGGGGGTGGGTGGGTGCTAGCCCTGCTTATGCATGATCACTGTGCTCACATTCCAACAACTGGACATCAGAAGGCGTGGGGCTGGCACAATCATTCCAGATTCCTCTCTATATGTGTTACTTTTACCCTACGTATGTCATTGAAGAGGGCTCCTATCATTGTTCAAAGGAACATCTTTCATTGCAATCTGCAGGTTATCACATGTATGCAGCAACGTGCCAGCCACAGATTTCTGTACGTGGTTCTGCTGGATTGGATGTGAAACAGACTGTTGCATGAGGATAAGATGGCTGCATCCGGTGGGGAGGAGGCATATATATTGTCCCTCTAGGATTCCTGTGTGTGGCAGCCAATTCTGGGTACATAAGAGTTCAGTTGTCCTGACTTGAGATGGCCTAGGCTAGGCTGATCTCAGCAGATCTCAGCAGCTAAGCAGGGTCAGTCTGGTTAGTACGTGGATGGGAGACCTCCATAGAAGTTCAGGGTTGCTACACAGAGCCAAGCAATGGCAATCCATCTCTATTCATGTCTTGCTTTAACAACTGTTTAGGGTTGTCATAATTTAGCTATGACTTGATGGCACATTACATACACACACACAAAAGACCTCAGTTACTATGCTTTTAAGCTTAGGAAATGACTGTTTACTAAGCAGTCATGTATAGAGATGGGCACAAACAGCATTACAAAAGAAAAAAAAGCCACGAACAGCCTGATCGGCTGTTCGCGCGGAAGCTGTTCGCGAGGCGCCATTTTAGACGAACAACTGGTCATCGCAAGCCTTGCTTGTGCATTCGTATGCAGTTCGTGAAGCCAGACAGTCAGGCACCTTCAATCAATTCCCTTGGCAATGGAGGCAGGGACTGCCTAAACTCTGTCTGCACTCCTTCTGTTGCCCTGGAAACCCCAATCTAAGCCCAATTTAGCTTGATGGGCACTTCTTCCTTCCAAGTGTGGAGCTCCAAATTGGATACAATTGGTTACATGGGAGCAGAGACCAGGGGGGAGGGAGGGGGAGGGAGTGTTCTGTAGCCATGGGCACCCCAATCTCATCCCTGCAAACCCAGTTAGGCAGTTCTGACTGCCAATCACAGACCTCCTGTTTTGCTCAATGGGACCTCTGGTTATAAAACAGCACTGTGCTCCCAGTTCTGGCTTTCAGTTTTAGCAGGCAGTGGAGTGGGAGAGAGCTGTTGTGTTGCTAGCATTTTGAGAGACAAGGAGAGTGCATTGGAGCTGGGATTTTTTGTGTGTGTGGTGGGATAGGGCTGCTGCCAGGCCCTGGGGCCAAGCTCAGTGGGCACCTCAGCTGAGGGCTCACACTGATTATGTTGTAATCTAAATGTCAAAAGCCAGTGTGCAGAGGCTCTAGATCAAAATGATCTGTGTGACAGTTAAACACATCAGGTGACTGAGAGTCAGGTGGTCAAGTTCCAAAGTCAGGAGACCGTGAGGGAATGACTCAGCTAAATTCATTCATGCATCTGATTGGTTGTCTATATGTATAAATTGCTACTGTGTACATTATGGTTTGGCTTCTTTCGAGTCCAGTTGTAGGCAAAGCACTTTGTCTCTCTGGACTATAAACTGTATATTTATTGCTCTTTATCCACCTGTAAATAAATTGTATTATACACCTTTACCGGACAAGCAAGGTGTGGACTCTTTCTGGGTTCTCCTCAAGCTGGTGCCGTCACGCTTACCTACGCATCATTCAACATTATTATTACTGCCTGATCTGCTCAGGTATCTGGGAGTGCTGGGCTAGGGCTCTACCCCCTCTCTCTGGTTCCAGGGCTGCTGCCTGGCCCTGGGGCCAAGCTCAGTGGGCACCTTGGCTGAGGGCTTACAGTGTTATCTCCTTCTAATTCCTCCTTAATTCTTGTTTGCTGGCACAATGAGGCTTTGGGCGGGGGACAAGGGTGGTTGTGGGGGGAAGGGCAAAGATTGTCCCGGTTGCCACACGGGAAGCAGTACTGGGTGGGCCTCAGGGGCAGCAGAACCTCCTGCTCCCCAAGATTCAGCTGGCTGTGGAGGAGGCCGAAGAGCTCTTGCCTCTGGGGGAAGAGGATCTCCTTAAACTTTTTGAGGAGGAGGAGGGCCAGGGGTCCACAGAGGAATGGTTGGGGTTCGATGAAACATCCATCCCATCCCCATCCCAAACTCTCAGTACTGTCCTTGCCTGCAGTCCACCCCTCACTCCGTCTTCCAGTGCCAGTTCCGCAGCGCAGCCAGTAACCCTTTGTCCTCCTTTCCTTGGAACAGTTAGTGGGCCACGTTTCAACCCGTAGGTATGGAGGCACTTTTGGGCTCTTCTGAATGACCCTCATGTGCTGTGGTGCCGTGTCTGTGATGGTCTGGTACGCAGAGGCAATGACCCGAAGCACCTGTCTTCGACTGTTCTGAGTAGGCACCTGAAGATGCACCACCCGAGCCTGTGGTCTCTGTCCTCGGCCAGTGAAACATCCGTTGGGGGAGACAGAGGGCTACCAGCTCTTCTGACTTGGGATCAGTGGGAGGGTCACTGGAATCCACCCCAAGCAAGAAGTCTTGCCTCGAGGGTGCTGCTGGTGGGAGCAGAACGGTCAGGCAGGCCGGCTGCCCTTGTGGAGGTTTTTCCCTTGGAGTTGGGGACAGTGCTGCTGAAAAGGATGAGGTCGAGGGCTCAGGAGGCGGGCATTTGCGTCATGGCAGAGAGGATTGCCCTACAAAGATTCCCCCTATCCGTTGTGGAGGGCATGGGCTTTCAAAGGCTGCTTCAGCACTTCACCCCATGCCGGCATGGCGCACCATTGAGCGTCGAGTCCTGCCTGTCCTCTACCTGTCTGCGTGAGACTTGGTGCTCATGGAGCTGTCAGTCGCCAAAGACCGTACAGTATGCTTTGCAGCAGACCTCTGGAGCGGCTGCCATCATGGCTACCTTGGCATCACTGCCCACTTGTGGCAACCAGAGGACCTCCACCACCCCAGACCAAGAACAGGCACCCGAAAACAGGTGCCATGCTTGGCTACACCAGGCTACAGGGTAGTTCTTCTCCAGGCCTGGTGGATGGATGATGTCCATACTGGGAAGAACATCGCCACCTTGATAAAGTTGGCTCTGAAGGAGTGGACAGCCGGGGGGGGGAGGGTTTGTCCATGGCTTCATGGTGACGGATGCGGGAAGCAACATGTTTGCAGACCTGAAAGAGGCATCCCTCCCGGGCCTGGTGTGCATGGCACACAAGCTGCACCTGGTAATGAGGGACGTACTCGGGCTGGAGAGAAAGACAAGGGACAGCTGGGAAGAGGGAACGTTACGGACACAATCTGCTGGACAGCTGCCGTTGCATCTCTTCCCACTTCTCCTGCAGCATCAACTCTTCCCGCAAGCTGTTCCAGAGGCAGGGGGAGTGGGGGATCCCAAGCACCAACTCTTCCAGGACCTGCTCACCCGTTGGAACTCCACCTACAACATGATAAGTCATCTGGTGGAGCAGAAGGGCCTGTTTCAGGACATCCTGTCATCGACAGATGTTCTAGGGAAGGGAGAGGAGCTCAGCCTCAGTTCCATAGAATGGAGAGTCCTTGCCCAGATGTCCTGGTTGCTGAAACCCTTTAAGGAGTCCACCGAGCTCTTGTTCCTGGCCCAGGAGCTCAAGCATGAGGAAGAGCTGCTCCTCAGGGTAAGAGACTTTGTGAGGAGGATGCAGGTATGCGTAGCTGAGCGCTTGCATCCTGTGTGCCATGAGATTCTGTACCAAATGGCCTCCCTCTGTGACCCCCGTATCAAGGGCAGCATCACCATGCAGGTGGGCGAGATACAGCACTGGAAAAAGGAGCTCCACAGAGCGATGCTCCATTTCCAGAAAGAGAGGGCAGGATGGAGGGAACCGGGCAGGGCCGAGGGGCAGGCGGGGGGGAAGGAGGAGGGGGGGAAGGAGCTGGGAACAGAGCCACGCCAGGAGAGAGCCACCCAAATGGGTCCACTCGATCTCTGGGCCTCGTCAGTGGACTGTGTGGTTGGCCACAGCACAGTGGGCCCATTTCTCGCAGTGGAGGACTCGTGGGGAACATGGTGCGGGAGTACCTTGCAGAGCCCACCGAGCCCCCCCCTTCCAACTCATTGGAGTATTGGGCGAGTAAATCTGCTGTATGGCCAGACCTGTCCATCGTGGCAACCAACATCCTGTCCTGCCCTCCCACCAGCATGCAGAGCGAGACCTCCTCCGTCCCCACCGCGCTTGTCTGCACCCGGACCTGGTGGACATGTTGACCTTCATCAAGGTCAACCTCCACCTGCTAGGATATCCCTCCGTGAACCTGGACCTAGCTGGGCTCTGTGCCACCCCAGTCTAGGGTTCTAGGTCAAGCTCCTCTGCAGAGAGCTCAAGATCTCTGGCCCACTGCCTGGCTCCAAGGCCAAAGCTACTCACTGCTGTCCCGTGGCTGCTCAGGTCAGGTTTCTCTCCCTGACAAGTTCCCGGTCCCTCTTTGGACCTCTACCTCTCTGGAACCGCTCAGACCCCTCCCAACAACCTCTCCTGTCCTGTCCATCCCGTCCTTTCTGTGAAGGCAGGAAGGTGTTCACTGCTACCTCTACAAAGCTCAGTGGGTTTCTCAGCAACAGGCTCACAAATGTTGGGGGCTTCCCCGTCCTGCTGCGCAATGCAGCCAGCAAGCCTTTGTCCTCCTCTCCCTGACAAGTTCCTGGTCCCTCTTTGGACCTCTTCCTCCTCGGAACTGCTCAGACCCCTCCCAATGACCTTTCCTGTCCTGTCCGTCCCATCTTTTCCGTGAAGGCAGGAGTCCTCCTCTCCCTGACAAGTTCCCAGTCCCTCTTTCAACCACTCCTTCTCTGGAACCACTTCAACCCTACTCAATGACCTCTCCTGTCCATCCGATCCTTTCTGTGAAAGCAGGAAGGTGGGTGATGCCAGCTGCTGCCTCTTCTGGGCACAAGGGACAGATCGGTAGCTGTCTGGTTAGAGGGACACTCAATGGCATCAGCGTTCACTGCAACACTGTCTTGTCTAGGTTGCTGAATCGATTCATGAGGGCAGGACAGTGGGTGATGCAGGGGCAGCCCACAGCTCCCCATGTGGGCACCTACCTGTCTGCCCACAATCCCCTTTCCTAGGGGAACTGATGCCTCCCCCATGACCAGGGGGAAGGCATCCTCCACCGCCTTGGCAGCCAGCATGTGAGCCTCTGCTTCAACATGTTGGGGGTGGGCCCCACCTCCCACCATTGATTTTTTCCTTCCAACTGTCTATTGATGGGACAACCAAGATATTTGGGCAATGCACTTGTCTCCCTAATATCCCTGCACATGGTACCTGTCTCTCCTGTCAATCCAATGCAGGTATTTGGTGTATCCATGCATTCCTCTATCCTATACACCTACCTCTGCACCAAGCAAGGAGCGGAAAACAGCATCGGCCCTGATGCCATGATGTCCCCATCTGGTGATGTATTTTGGTTTCTCTGACCCTAACCCTAACCTTTACCCCCCCCGCCGCCGCCCTCTAGAGGGGAGGCAGCCCACCACCACCTCCCCGAGCCTACCAGACCCAGAAGCTGCTGACATCACCCAGCCTGCGCTGGAAAGTACTCTCAGGCCTGGTGGGCAGGCACATGGGGGATGCCACTGGTGGGTGGCCAGACCCCCAGACCCCTAGAGGGAAAGTGGCCTGCTACAGCCTCCCTGAGCCCTCCAGGCCCGGCAGCCACCAACATCAACCATCTTCCGGCCGTGCGCCAGAAATTACCCTGAGGCCTGGAAGGCAGGCACATGGGGGGTGCCACCGGTGGGTGGCCAGACTCCCACCCCCTAGAGGGGAGGTGGCCCGCCACCGTATCCTCTACCCCACCAGTCCTGGTGGCCTCCAACATCACCCACCTTCCGGCCTGCTCTGGAAAGTATTCTGAGGCCTGGCAGGCAGGCACATGGGGGGTGCCGCTGTTGGGCAGCCAGACCCCCCTCTAGAGGGGAGGTGGCCCACCACCACCTCCCCGAGCCCACCAGTCCCAGCAGCCGCCAACATCACCCACCTTCCGGCCTGTGCCAGAAAGTACTCTGCGGCCTGGTGGGCAGGCACATGGGGGGGTGCCAGCGGGCAGCCCGACCCCCTGCCCCCTAGAGGGGAGGCAGTCTGCCATCTCCTCCCCAAGCCTGCCAGGCCCGGCGACCGCTGACATCACCCACCTTCCAGCCTGTGCTGGAAAGTACTCTGAGACCTGGTGGGTGGGCACATGTGGGTGCCACCAGCGAGCAGCCAAACCCCCTGCCCCCAAGAATGGGAGGCAGCAAGCCATGGGAGTCCTCCACTTGTAAACGGGGCCAAAGTCCCCATTTACAAGTGGACTTTGTGGCTCCAATTGTATCAAATGGGAGTTTCCTGGGGGCATCGGATTTGAGAATGTATAACTCCAAGATCCCTATTGCAATCTTAACCAAACTTGGGTGATGGCTGTAGGAGAGCTTGCTGAACACTCCCTGTGAAAATGGGCTCTCCAAATGCCAAGCGAGCCATTCTGGCCCCCACGGACAACGAAAATGTTCATTAAACAAGTCATGTTCGTCAATATTCATTGTTCGTGGATGACAACGAACAATAAACATCGTGTTCTTATTTTTTTTGTCATTCATGCCCATGTCTAATTATGTACTCTAGCAACATATGTATTTTTGTGAGCTAAACATATAATTAGAGATGGGCATGAACAGCAATACGAACTTTAAAAAGCCAGGAACAGCGCAATCCGCTGTTTGTGAGCAAGCTGTTCGTGAGGCTCCGTTCCTGGCGAACATGTGTTCATTCCAAGCCCTCTTCGTGGCGTTCATCAGCCCTTCATAAAGCCAGACAGTTTGGCGCCTTTCAATCAATTCCCTTGGCAACATAGGTATGGACTGTCTGAACTTTGTCTGAACTCCTTCTGGCTTTCCTTCTGGCTTGTAACCCCTCAAAGTAGCTTCCAGCAGACAGTCCAGTTTTTTCCACTGCAAATTTGGTGGGTATTGGACATTGGGAAGGTCAGTTTGTAACCCCTCAAAGTAGCTTCCAGCAGACAGGCCAGTTTTTGCCACTGTGAAGAGAAAATGACATGAAAGTGGGAGACCCATGGATCATGCGTTTCTTGGGGTGCAATTAGAGAAACTTGGGGGGTCTTCAGAGGACAGTGAGGACTATGTCCCCTGCAAATTTGGTGGGTATTGGACATTGGGAAGGTCAGTTTGTAACTCCTCAATTAGCTTCCAGCAGACAGTCCAGTTTTTGCCACTGTGAAGAGAAGATGACATGAAATGGGGAGACCCATGGACTCTCCTTTCCCTCGGTCAAGTTCAGCTAAGTCCCAAGGGGCCAGTTCTGGCTCCCACAAACCCCCAACTATGAACATGTTCATGAACATGTCATGTCTGTCGATGTTTGTGAATCCTTGTTCGTGGATGGCAACAAACAACAAACATCGTGTTCATTTTTTTCCGTTTGTGCCCATCTCTAGTCAGAAGTAGGGGTGTACAAACCCAGACCGTTTTGGTATTCCTGTTTTGGTTATTACCGAAACAAGAAACTGTTTCGGTAATCGCGAATACCGAAACAGCAAGCCGTTTCGGTATTCGCGATTCGGTAATCATTTCGGTATTTCGACTTGTTTTGGCTATTGATTTCTATGGGAAAACCCTCCCCAGGCTTCCCGGAAGCCTGGGGGAGGCAATTTCCCACCGAATCAAGCCAAACTTGGTGGGGACCTTTTCCTAACTATCCTCTAACTACCCCCCAAGTTTCAGAAAGATTGGACTTTGGGGGGCCATGTTATGGCCCCCCAAACCAGGTGCCCCTATCCTCGCCTAGGAAGGGAAAGCTTTTTGCTTTCTGCTGCTGATCTCCCTTATTCCCTATTATTTGCTTGCTGCTGCTGATCTCCATTATTGCCTATGGGGAAAAAATGAAGAGGCTTGTGTGGCTGGGGGTGGCATTTTGCATGCAAAATGCCCCCAACCCTAGGGGACCTCCTCCCACCTGTCCTCCCACCCTCCACCAAGGCTCAGTCTGCTCCCACCTGGGAGGGGGGCATTTTATGGCCTCCCAAAGTAGGTGCTCTTCCCCCCCCTTTCTCCACTATTTCCAAGGTGGGAAATAACACAGGCTTGTCTTGCTAGGGGTGGCATTTTGCATGCAAAATGCCCCCAACCCTCAGGGGCCCTTCTCCTACCTTTCCTCCCACCCCCCACCAAGTCTCAACCTGCTCCCACTTAGTGGGGCATTTTATGGCCTCCCAAAGTAGGTGCTCTCAGCCCCCAAAATCCACCCCTACAGCCCCACACATACCCAATTCCCCCCCAGCAGCCACACACAGACCAAAATCCCCACATTAGCCCCTCACAGACCCAAATCCATCCCCAGCAGCCCCACACCCATCATAACCCCAGGAACAGGCTGGCCAGCCCTCCCCCTTTGTTCCCTATGCTGGGAACTTTTAAACTCTCTTTCCCAGGGCAATTCTGCACAGCCCAGGGGTGCTACAATGGTGGGCACACTTCTGAGTGCCAGCTTGTCCCTGTGAAAGAGCACCTGATACACCCCTGACACCCCCACCACCTACAGAGATGGCTGGCCAGCCTGCCCCATTTTTCTGGGAGCCAACCTCACAAAAAAGAATGAACCATGAACACACACTGAATCAAGTTTTAAACAATTTATTTTCTCACTTGCAAAGTACAATTGGGCAAAGCATCATGGCACATCACATTAGCTGTGCCCCACACAAAAGGATAACACAATTCACTTCACATCAAATAATCTTTTAAAAAATACACTTTTATAGACACTTAATTTTTGGAACTGCTTTAGGTTACACAGTAGGAGGGCACAACAGGGCATGAAAAAAGCATTCTAGACAGAATTCTAGACAGATTTAAAACAACGAACTTCAAATCAGAGCATCACCAAAACTACAAGACCTTTCCAAAAACACTTTATTTCTTGAACTGCTTTGATTTACACAGCTGTAGGGCACAAAAGGGCATGATAGCAGCTCATTACATAAAAATAACACAACTCAATATCAGACAATCACCAAAAACACAATAACCGCTATAAACACTTAATTTATGGAAAAGATGTGGGTTACATAGCAGGAGGGCACAAAAGGGCATGAAAGCATTTCACCCGACAAAAGTAACACAACACACTTCAGATCATAGAATCACCAAAAATACAATTCCTTTCAAAAACACTTTATTTATTGAAAAGATTTAGGTAGCGCAGTAGTAGGGCAGACCAACAGGCATGCCAGCATTATCCTAGCCAGAAAATAACACAACTCAGTTGACATCAAGCAGGCACAACACAATGCCTGAAAAAAACAGCTTATTTGCTTAACCCCTCTAGATAACACATCCTCCATTGCAGAAAACAAGGACAGACTAAAAAAACCACACACACACTATTTTTTTTTCCAAAATCGCTTTAATTCTTGGTGCGTGAGGCCATCTCCTATCCCTCCAAAACCAAACTTAATTGGGGGAAACCATTGCAACAAGCAACTTGCAGGGCTCCACAAGGTAGTCCCTGACCACTGCCTCCACCGAATCCTTTCTCACATTCCTCATGATCCCAGAGGGGCCGAGGGCCCAGCGGAGCATTTCCATCTCCATCAGCACTCCAGTGGTGGTCGCGGGGGGGGTGTTGCATCCCCTCTGTCGACAGGTGTCCCCTCGCGGCCTGCCTGTGTCTCACCCAAGAGCAGAGGGCGTCTCTGGCTTGGGTGAGGTTCCCGTCCCGCTTGGCAAAAGTGCCCTTAATGCGCGGGTCACACATGGTCGCCAACATGTATGACTCGTTCTGAGAGGAGTTAGCCTGGCAAATATGCCACGCTGCAGCCTTCTCACCAGTGCGCGCACCGCTGGAACGAGGTCAGCACGAGGTGCGTCTGGGTCTACAAGGATGGACAGATTCCTCTGGAGTGTGTGCACCAGGGGAATGACCAGACCCAGGGTCGCCGTGTCTGACGAGACCGTCACAGTGAACTTGAAGGGCTTTAGGACCTCCACTGTCTGGGTGATGGTGAGCCAATCCTCCCGGCTGAACTCACCCACCTGACTCGCACCGTGGCTCTCGGAGAGCCACGCGTGGAGTGCGGCCTACTGCTCCACCAAGCGCTCAAGCATGGCACAGGTGGAGTTCCAGTGAGTGCTGATGTCAGCGATCAGTGCGTGCTCCGGCACGCCTGTCCTGACCTGCTTCTGGCGCAGTTTGTGAGTGGCTGTCACGCTGCACGACAAGTGACTCGTGAGCCTCCAACATTTCTGGAACAGTAACTGGAAGTCACGAGTCCGGGGATCACAGGGTTCCTTCGAGGAGCCTACCCCAAGCACATCTCTCACCACTAGGTGAAGCTTGTGGGCTGCACAGTAAATGCGCTCTTGGCTCACTAGTTGCGCTGCTGCCCTCATGTTGCTACCACCGTCCGTCACCATGCATCCCACAGTGGCGGGTCCCTGGCCTATCCACTCCTCCAACTGTCTCCTCAGGGTGGCAGCGATGTTCTCCGCCGTGTGCGACACGTCGAGAACCTCGGCGTGAAGCAAGGCCTTGCAGTAGCTGGCCCGGTGGTCTCCCATCCTTCCCTGGCTAGCTGTAGGCACCTCCCCCCCACCCAGAACCGCCTCAGTTTCCCACTAGTGAGCAGTAAACGACAGGTACGCTTGCTGCACACTTGGGCAGGTCCAGATGTCAGATATGAAGTGCACAGTTCTCCTGGCAACCCGGGACAGCTGTGCCTTCACATGGTCCCTGGCAGCCCTGTAAAACGAGGGCAACACCGATCTGCTCAACGTCATGCGAGCAGGAATGGCGTGCCAGGGAAAGAAATCGTGGAGCAGCCCTGAGAAGCCGAAGTCTTCAACTATGGAGAACGGTTTTCCATCCACAGCTACCATATTGACGATGTGGCGCGTGAGGCACCGGCTCGCCCTCTGGATACCCTCTCTGGGCACACTAGGGCCCTGCTTACCAAGCATCTCCAGCAGAGAGGCTTGGCGTCCCTGCCCTACAGGAACTCTTGGGGGGAGAGCACCAGAGGAGCCTGCCTCCTTCTGGCTAGCTGGTGGCCGTGTGGTGCCACTTGAACTCTCCCCCCGAAGAAGCACCGCCTGGTGGTGCCTCTTCATGTGGGTCCTCATCCCAGACGTGGAGAGATGGTTCATCTAGATTTATCTCTGGCCTTTCCCCCGGGCCCCCTCTCTGCTTTCCTTTCTGCCATGCTTTCCCCTCGTGGAAGCTACTCTGACTATTCCGTAATCAAGGGAAAACAAAGGTGAACTTTGTTTTCAAGACCTATCTACTTACTTCTAAATCTGTTCTTCTTGTGGCTCTGTAACTTGTCTTGGAGATGGTCAATGTAATGTCTTTTTAAACAACCCTATTTATGTTGGGGGACCTGAGCCTGCCAAACAGCTGAATTCCTCCGGAATTGAGCTGGCCCTAAAGTGAAAAGCCTTAGACACTTACAAGACTAGTATGCCCGGGCCAGCCTGGCTCCATCACAGGTGCCAGAGATGGACAGTGGAACCCTAGTTATGGGGGCACTAACGGGAAGCCTATTAACAGCTATACCAATATGTATATATATATATGAATAGAAATCAAATATAACCTAACTCTAACTACTGCTTGTCCTACTGATCCCTATTTACTGTTTTAAACAAGCTATGCTTGGTTCCCTATTGATTAAGTTGAGGGCAATTAGCCACTGAACGCCTACAAACTGGCCTACCTCCCTAAGACACTATTTAACAGGAAAAAAATGTCTGTGGTGTGTCTGTGTGGGGTGTGGATGTGGTGTTCTGAAAATGTGCCTCCCCCCTCCCAAGCTAGCAAAAACCCACCCCTATGCCCACCCAAATGTAAACCCACAGACTCACTTACCAGTCCTGCAGTCCAGCGATGTTCAGGCAGACAGGCGTGCAGCTAGTCCTCCTCTCCTCCTCGAGGCTGTTAAGAAAGGTGGGATGTTAACAGAGAGTCACAAACTGCACAACCCCTAAAAGTCAAGGCCCAGATCTGTTTTGGGCCTGGACAGGCATAAAGCCACTGTAGAAATCCAGGCCAGAGAGTTAAAAGTCAGGAGACATGCAAGCAGTTCTCCCCCCCCCCCAGTAAACAAGCTCCCAGATAGTTTCGTTCCACTGCTTGCCCAGAAAGATGAAACAGGGAGCAGTAATCCAAGCCATAAGAAAAGCGAGGCCTATCCTGCAGAGTAGAGCATGGCCTGGTTTCGGCCTAGCCAGGCCCACAGGGCCAAAGCCACTGTGCGGAGCCAGGCCAGAGATTTAAAAGGCAGGAAACATTCAAGCAAGCAAATCATCCTGTTTCTCAAGCAGGAATAGTAAGCCAAGCCATGGGAAAAACAAAGGCCCACCCTGCAGAGCAGGCCTGTGGGCCAAAGGCAGCACAGTGAAGAGCCAGGCCAGAGATTTAAAAGGCAGGAAACATTCAAGCAAGCAGTGTTGAACCCCCCCCCCCCTCCAAATTATCCTCTTTCTCAACCTGAAAAAGTAACCCAAGCCAAGCCATAAGAAAACAAGACTAAACTGAAACATTTTTTAGCAGAGGCCAGGCCAGCAAATTGGCCCAGCATCAATTAATTTAAACAAAATCTGTGCCTTCCCTTCCTCCCATCATTCCCCTAAAGAAAAAAAAATATCCTACCAGTCCTCCTCTCCTGATGAATGTCCAGCACAGTTGATCCTCCAGAGGCAGAAGTCCAGGCAGATGTCCACCAGGTACAGTCCAGAAGTCCACGAAGGCAGGCAGCAAAGAAGCAGTCTCTCTCCTCTCTCAGCAGCAACAGAGGCTGACCCAGTCCTGCCACAAATTTAAATCCCCTGATGCAGCTTCTGCCAAAGATTTGAATCTATTGGCTGGAAGAAGGATGCAGCAGTGGGACTGGTCACTCCTAAGTCCCCCCTCCCTTGCCTTACCTCCCCCACACTCCTACGCTATCCTTCCTGCTCCCCCTCCCCTACCTGGGAATTTTGGCGGGAATCTGCTTGCTTCCATTGCTTTTCAAATGCAAAGTGCAATGCTAGCAAGTAATCAAGCACCTTGCATTTGCAAAGCAAAAGGATTCCCTCCTTTGCAAGAGTGGTGAGGGGTGAAAGAAGGTAGTGAGTCACTCACTCCTTCTCCCCCCCCTCCCCTCTTCAAAGAGCCTGCAGGAAGCTGTAGCTTGCTGCAGGATTTTGCCAGACACATGCAATGCAAACGGCTAGCAAAATCAAAATGGCGATTCTCGGTTATTTTATTTATTTTATTTATTTTTTCAATTTATATACCGCCCATCCCCAGGGGCTCTGGGCGGTGAACAGTTAAAATCGATAAAAACAAAAACTAAAATCAATATACAAATAATAAAACAAATTAACAAGGTGCAGTGGTGGGGAGAACCCTCCCCCACCCCAAAGGTGGGAGGCCAACATGGCACCGCCCCCTTCAACCACCGAACGCCTGGTGGAATAGCTCTGTCTTACAGGCCCGGCGGAACGATAATATGTCCCGCTGGGCCTGGGTTTCCATTGACAGAGCGTTCCACCAGGCTGGGGCCAGGACTGAAAAGGCCCTGGCCCTGGTTGAAGCGAGGCGGGCTTCCTTAGGGCCGGGGACCACAAGTAAATATTTATTCGCTGATCAAAGCGATCTCCGGGGAACGTACAGGGAGAGGCGGTCCCGAAGATATGCCGGTCCCAACCCACTCAGGGCTTTAAAGGTAAGAACCAACACTTTGAACCTGATTCGGAATTCAACCGGAAGCCAGTGCAGCTGGCGCAGGACAGGTGTGATGTGTGACTGGTAAGGTATACCAGTCAGGACCCGTGCCGCCGCATTCTGGACCAGTTGTAGTTTCCGGATCAGGCCTAGGGGTAGCCCAGCGTAAAGTGAGTTACAGTAATCTAGCCTGGAGGTGACCATTGCATGGATCACTGTATCCAGGTCCTGGGGCGTCAGGTAGGGGGCAAGTTGCCTGATCTGACGAAGATGGAAAAATGCAGACTTGGCAACCGCCGTGACCTGGGCCTCCATCGATAGGGAGGCATCCAGGAGCACACCCAGACTCTTTACTACTGGCAAAGTTGCCAGTGGTGTCCCATCCAGGGCAGGGAGCTGGATCCCAACATCTGGCAGCCCCCGTCCCAGCTGCAGGACCTCCGTCTTCACTGGGTTCAATTTCAGCCTGCTCTGTTTCAACAATGCTGTCACAGCCTCCAAAGCTCTGGCCAGATAGTCTGGGGCCGTGTCTGGCCAGCCGTCCATCAACAGAAAAAGTTGGGTGTCATCCGCGTATTGATGACAACCCAGCCCAAACCTCCGCACCAACTGGGCGAGGGGGCGCATATAGATGTTAAATAACATCGGGGAGAGTATCGCCCCTTGGGGAACCCCACACACCAAAGGGTGACGGGGCGATAGATCTCCCCCGAGCGCCACCCTCTGTCCCCGACCTTGGAGAAAGGAGACCAGCCACTGTAAGGCTGTCCCCCTAATCCCCACGTCGGCAAGACGGCTGGCCAACAAATCATAGTCAACCATGTCAAACGCTGCTGTGAGATCAAGTAACACAAGCAGCGCTGACCCGCCTTGATCCAGATGCCAGCGAAGGTCGTCTGTGAGGGCAACCAAGGCTGTCTCCGTCCCATGGCCAGGACGGAAGCCAGACTGGAATGGGTCCAGGACTAGAGCATCATTCAGGAATTCCTGCAGTTGTACCGCCACCGCCCGCTCAATCACCTTGCCCAGGAACGGGAGGTTCGACACTGGGCGGTAACTGGACGGGTTGGTGGGGTCCAAAGATGTTTTTTTCAGGAGGGGCCGCACTACCGCCTCCTTTAACCCTCCTGGAAAAAACCCCGAGCTCAGGGAGATGTTAACAATGGCCTCCAAATGGTCCCGTAGCCCCTCTGAGCTGGCCTTCACCAGCCAGGATGGGCAGGGGTCCAGAGGACAGGTGGTTGACCTCATCCCCTGCAGGATCCTGTCAACATCGTCCTGAGAGAGCAGCCTGAAATGGTCTAATACGGACCCAGAAGACGGCCAAGGGGTCTCCAGTTCCCTTACTGTATCAACAGTGGGTGGCAGGCCACGGTGAAGGGACAAGATTTTACCCGCAAAATAGCTCGCAAAAGCCTCGCAGCCAATAGTTGAATTAAGAATTTGGTGGTCTCCCTGAGAGAGGGAGACCAAGGACCGAACTGTTCGAAATAATTGAGCCGGGCGTGAGCTAGCGGACGCAATGGAAGCAGCAAAGAAATCCCTCTTTGCTGCTTTCACTGCCACCTCATAGGCTTTCATAAACATCCTATAAGATGTTCTTGCCTCTTCGTCGCGCCTCCACCTCCACACTCGCTCTAGTTGTCTCCGAGACCGCTTCATCTGGCGAAGCTCC
This sequence comes from Eublepharis macularius, assembly GCF_028583425.1. Taxonomy (NCBI): domain Eukaryota; kingdom Metazoa; phylum Chordata; class Lepidosauria; order Squamata; family Eublepharidae; genus Eublepharis; species Eublepharis macularius. Next base: position 111,374 of record NC_072791.1, on the reverse strand, counting down.
TCGGTAAACCAAGGAGCTACCCGTTTGCGGGCTCGGAGAGGACAGCAGGGGGCAATAGCGTCAATGGCTTCGGAAAGACGGCCATGCCAATCATCCACCAGCTCATCTAACGTACTGCCAGGGGGCATCGGATCCCGTAGAGCCGCCTGGAAACCAATTGGATCCATAAGCCTCCGCGGGCGAGCGTAAATCCGCTCACCGCCCACCTGGGAAAGGAGCGGCATGCTCAGACGAGCCTTCAGAACAAAGTGATCTGACCATGACACTGCATCATAGGCATCCAGGACCACCATCATCCCTGCCCCAAAAATCAAATCCAGCGTGACCTGCTTGATGCGTGGGAGCCGAAACAAACTGGGAGAGTCCTAGGGCCGCCATGGAGGACACCAAGTCAATGGCCTGCATGGAGGCATCGTCGTCAGCATGGACATTGAAATCCCCGAGAACCAAAAGTTTTGTGAATTCCAAGGCCCAGCTGGCCATCGCCTCCAAGAGACCAGACAGGGAAGATGCAGGTGCAGTAGGCGGTCGGTGCACCACGCATATTGCCAACCTCTCCTCGGCGTCCAATGCTAGGCCCACACAATCAATGCCAGTAATTTTTGGGGTGGGGAGTGGTCTGAAGGAGAAAGACTCCCGAATGAGCAAAGCCACGCCTCCCCCCCGACCACTTGTCCGGGACTGGTGGAGGACTGTATAACCTGGGGGGGGCTAGTTCTTTCAAAGCGACCGTCTCGCCCTCCCTCACCCATGTCTCGGTCACGCAAGCCAAAACGATTACCAAAACATACCGAAACGTTTCAGTAATCAGTTTCGGTATTACCGGAACGTTTCAGTAATCAAGAAAAGTTTCGGTAATACCGAGACAAACTGAAACAGATTTGTTTCGGTATTTTTTCGGTTATATAACCGAATTGTACACCCCTAGTCAGAAGTCCTGCTAGGCAAAAGCCCCATCTGGCCCTGCTAACTTTTTGCTGAGCATCAGGAAAGATGTCTACGGGCACCATGTCCCCTGCTTTAGTATTTCTATACTGTGCTCATTCCAACACTCTGCATCTAAACCTAAACAGGTAGCCATGTCAATAGAAATGGACCCTAGCACTTCCTTCTCATGTCCCTTTTTATTTTTTTTTAGCAACAATACAGCAGAAAATTTTCAGGTTCTGCACCAACTCTACGGCCATGGTTCCAAAGTTTATTTACAACCGACCTAATATGCAGCAGCTATGAAATTTGAACTGGAGAACCATATGGTCGCAATTTTCATTTGCTCAGCCTCTACACTACACTTTCTACATCAGGATAGCAATTTTATTTCTATTCTTCTTGACTGGTGTACTAGATCTCCCCCCACCCCCATTCGTGGTTTAAATTCAACACAGCTCTTATTAACAAGGAGTTTGTAAGTTTTCATCAATATTTTCTGCACAATCTATTGTTTCAGTGATATTTTTGTCTGCAGTGACCACTGCAAGCTATAAATTCAAAGTCATCATGAGTAGTTTCCATGAATGGATTGCCAAACTCACTGAAACTTTCTCTCAAGGCACAGACTTTTTGTAGAAACTGAACTTGGAATAACTTTCCATTCTGCCTCCAGTGCTATCAGGTCACCAGAACTTAGCCTGACAGTAAGTTTGTCATTTGGTTGTTCAATTTCACACCATCAGGCTTCCTTGACTATATTGCAAGTTGTAACATTTAAAAAGAAATTGCCAGGCAAAGCTGAACATTCACAAGAAAAACTGGCATCTTTTGTAGTGTGGATTTGAGTGACTCAAAATGACTTGTAAAATCGTTTGCTATTTGTTAGCATTCTCTGCTGTGCATTTTCTCTTTCTCCGTTTCTCTAGCTTACTAAAGTATTGTACTGCTGCACAATTTTCTGTGCCACTTCACTTTTTCTGGAAGAATGTATGTTCCCATTCCACCACGGCCCGCTGTGTAGTGTCTGTGGATGGCTCATATGTACGTGTAAATTCTCTCAAATAGAATAAGTTGATTAGACTGAGGATTAGGCCCAAGGCAGATGCTTTCTAAAGTCATTGGGAGCCCTATTAGTATCTTGTACCGCCAGAGTATCTTGCTGAGCACTTGAGCAGAGAAAAAACCAACAGCCCTCTCTTCTGGGAAGCTACCATGATCTGGTGGAAAGCAAAGGCAACGTGTCTGAGTGAGACTCCTACAGTGTGACCCTAAGAAGAGTTATACCATTCAAGGTCCACCAAGCAATGTACTTAAAAGGTTGTAACTCTCTTTAGGATTGCACTGTTATTGTACCTGGGATGCAATTCTCCTCTCCCCTAGTACAGCTGCCTTGTTTATCTAACAGAGGTGCGTATAGAAAATCTATTTGGGTTGTTTCCATTTTAGTTTGTTCTTTAGTATTTGTATGCCTTTTATTCTGATTACAATTATTATAGATAATTCTGATTACAATTATTATAAACTTTTTGTTTTTGTTGATTTCAATAAGAAATGTGTTTTTGAATGTAACTTTTTAAAATTTTCACACTATTGGGAAAAAGTTCCCAAGATTTATATCCCCTGCCCAAGGGACCCTTCCCTACCAATTTTCAAGGTGTTAGGAGGAGTCATCTTTGCTTTATAGGAAATTCAAATTCTTATGTGCACAGGGGCATCCAGGAGGTACAAATTAGTGTTTTTTCCCCCTCCTTTCATGGAATAAGGGATGAAAGAGTTGGGGTTTTATACAAAGGAGAACACACCATTAAGGAGAGCTAAGTCTTGCCCCCTCGCATTTTTTCTACTGGCCCTGGTCCAACACTGGCAGAGAGAGGCCAGGAGAAAAAAGATCCAAGAACTGAAATAAGGCACAGCTCCTCTTACCTAGGCACAGTTTTTGTTTACACCCCCCTCCCCTACGCATACATGTTCTTGACATGTGAATGGAAGACAGCTTGTCTTTTCTCTCATCAGAGCTAATGGCAGCTGGAGGACCATGTCAGAGAACTGATGCTGCTTTTTTGTGAAATTAAAAGATCTCAAGAAATCTCAGAAAATTAATCTTTGCTGATCTCTTGTGTGGGGGGACAGATACAGAGAGGGGGGGAGAGAGGGGGAGAGAGAGGGAGAGAGAGAGATCAGATACCCTCAAAGTCCCCCCTCCCCAAGTTTTATTTGGTTTGGGATTGCCTTACATAGGGTGGGAGGAAGCCTTTGCCTCCACCCCTTTCCACGAGTATGCTCTGCTACAGCCTGCTTGCATTCCAGTGTGAAAGCAACATATTTTTCTCCTGTTCCCTGCCAGTCTGTTGCTTATTGCAGAGAGAGGGGGGGGCATACTGTGTGGCCTTAGCCTCTGCCTACCTCTCCCCTCCATCCTGCAACTGCCTCACTTCCAGGGAGTACAAGCAAAATGTTTGCCCTTGTCCCTTGAAGGCATGCTGCATACTGTGAGTGATGCTGCCAATGGGTTAAATCTAACCAGCTTTTCAGCTACTGAAAGTGTAAGGAAGGAGCCTCCTTTGAGCAATGAAAGACTATGTGGGGGAGATCAATGCATGGACAAAACAACAAAGGACAGGGGCTGCAGTGAGAAGAATCAGGAGAAATCAACTGCAAAAGCAGGTAGGATCAAACCATATGCCTTCTCCTAACCCCAGTCAGCAACACCGGCCTTCTAGCAGTGCCAAACCAAACATTTACCCAAGGCAAGCAGACAAACAAATACAGAACAGAGAATTGCAAGCAAACAGAATTCCAATGTTTATATAATCCAGACAGTTCCCACAGTGCAATGACTGGCAAAAGGTGCGAACAATATTCAGAGAACGTCTTTTGCAAGAAAGTTGGTTAACTCTTCTTAGTAGGAGTTCCTTATCAGATTATGGGTTACCCTCTCCCCTTTCTAATTTCTTTTCCTACCCTCATGCAACTGTGCCAAGTAGTGATATGTCAGAATGGCAATTTCCAAAGATTTACTAGTTTATTTTTAATGATTGAATTATTAAAGATATTAAGGAACAGAAGGGAGTTAAATTCAGGTTGTTGCTGTTTTTTCACTTAATTTCCAAGATAGCACCTGTGTCAGGTTGAAGCTGATGACATGCATTAATAGGTGGACATTTAAAAATCTATTGCAAAATTGTGCTTTACAATCAGCTTCCCCCTTTAATTTTTATTTCAGATTATTTGCTCAGCATTCAGGAGTGAAAACTCCTCAGTGGTAGTGCAATTCTCTAATTAAAACCAACAAAGAGATCACTTATGATTTATTAAGAAAAAAATCTATCACTGTTCTAAACAATGTTAGAATAGTGAATGGTTCAAGTCTCCCGAACCACTCATATTTCCCGCTGATGTGAGGGCTGTTCAAAAGGGCACTTCACTTTTTGGTTTATTTATTAAAATCTTGCACTCGGCTGTAAGAAATTAGCCTCCTAGAGATGAATCACTCCCTTCGCAAAAGAACTTGCAGGAAAAACAGACCTTCCAGAACCAGACAATAAAGGAAAGACTAACCAGTGCTGCTGTTTTTCCAAGTGTAACATTAGGGATAATATGGATAACAGTCCTCGTGGGATATTTAATTTGTGCAGTTGTGCTTGTTATTGTGAAGATTAACACTAACTGAACAAAAGCTATTGCAAAAACTGCCCGAATGACTAAACAGGAACAGAAAACTGCATTCAGGGCAAACGTATTGCAGAAGATCTTTATTTTTAATCATCTGTAAAATGCTCCGTGCTGTAGTTCAGGATGTTTTAGTGTTCTTGTAATTCTGCTACAAAAATCAAAACTACTCCATCAAAATTCAGACACTAAAGCACAGAGAGAAGAATTTATTGCCCCCTTTTCACACCTACATTCTGGATATAATTCTAGGATTTAAATAAGAAGGTTGGACATTTGTATCTAGAGAGAGGAACTTTCCAATCCATTCTGGTTCAGTGGGACATCCATAGAACCACCTTTTATAGGTACTAACTCGGAAATCAATCCCTCTCATGTAATAACTGCAGAATATCATCACATGGGTCATTTATTTATTTAACAGGTATTCCCACCATTCTTCCATCATGGAAGACAACATGGCACTTATAGAGCTCCCAGAAGGTCTTCCATCCAGGCAAGGACCAGGTCCCAAACAGTTTAACTTTAGCAAGGTGACTGTATCATTTGCCTTCCAAACACATCCTAGCACCATAATATATATGAAATGTTGCTTGAATTTACATATATGTACTTATATATCTAAGTATACATATGGCATGGGTAACTAGCATCCCACCAACTTATCAGTAATTTTGCAAAACCATCATACAGTGTGTGAACCACATTTATATATCACTAAGAGTCAAACCATGCATGATACGAATGATCTGTGATCAGATTTCCCAGTGCATCTGCAACAGACTTGGAAATTGGCCTTGGGTGAGAAGAGCTTAACTTTTTTATCCTGTTCTATTTCCATGTCCTAAATTGCCCTCCACTGACCAAAGCTATTAGCCAGGTTTCTGGGAGGCAATTTAGAATGGGGAAATAGTGCAACATAGAAGGGTTAAATACCCCTATTCCTCAGAAACAATAGTCCTCTGTAGCCCATGCGCACAGCATACCCCAAAGTTTAGTTGGGTGTTTATGAATACGAACACAGAAGACGGAGAGGCTAGCCTCTCCCCTCCAGTCCAAGGCTGTTACTATTTAGGCACTGCCTCTGCCATTGCTTTTGATAACTGTAATGGCTGGTAAGGCTTTAGTTAGACAGGGAGAACAGATCAGCTCATAACGCCTCTTGTTTTAACATAGCCAAACATATACCTTCTAAGACAGGTCAGTTTCTATCCACACACTATAGTGAGCCCCAGAGTGCATGGCTGAGGCTAATGTGCGTTCAGAGCAAGACACCTTTCAATTAGAGAGGAATGGAGCTCACCTCTGTAAAACTCTCTCTCCAATCTTAGTTACAAGTCTGATCATTTTATTTATTTATTTAACAAAATGTACATCCCACTTTTCTGCCTTTATAAAGGTTACCAAGGCAGCTAACAAATTAAAACATACATAATAAAACCACATTTTAAAATAATTAAAACTAACCAAAACAACAACTACCCATCATTAAAACAGTTAAACCAGAAATAAAAGCATATAAAGACATACAAACAATGTGACACTCAATGTGGGAAAGTGGAACACCTATTGGTCTGTACTCTTAACAAACCTATAGCAGCACCTATTGCCCCACTTATTCTGATCTATCCATTTAACTGGAATTTGAAATGCTCAGACAACCTCACAGGGAGCTTGTATGCTCACTGTTTCATTTCCCCTAGCACTGAAACTAAAAATCCCACAGGTAATAAGCATGATTGCCTCAACACCCGTGGCAGACATCAACAATGACATATAAACTGCTGATCTGCCTATTCCCCTGTAAAAGGAGGCAGGATGCATACGGAAGAAATTGCAAAGCAGTATAAGGTTCCTTTAGATGGGTTCTAGGACATGTCATTGAGCAAAATGCCACACAGCAGCCTTCAAGTAGATGATTGCTACTGCCCAATAATACTGTCCGCAATATTCTTGAAAATATCCATAACTACATTTTTTTATCTATTAATGAACTTGGTGTGACAGCAGTGGGTCTAGTACTGGTATTGTGCTGCTGAAAAGCTGGGTGTATAGAGTGTTTAGATTATTTTCTTCCTTTTGTATCTCCTATAGCTTACTGGAGATGCATACTTTACACCTTCAATTCTGGCATCTGTAGCTGAAGGTCCTTAAGATAACAAAGATTGGGAAGGACCATTGGTCCACTGTCAGACAAAGTAAACAAAATTAACAACAACAGTGTGCTTATATACCACCTTTCTGGCCAGATTAGTGCCCACTCAGAGCAGTGAACATTGCTGAATAGTACAAACTATGTGGGTAACTCTTCCTTCAATTTACAAACCGAAGTTAGAATCCTCTGTTCTCCTCCTCCATCAGAAGACCCACTAAATTAATCCTAATCCCATTAAATCCATCATGAAAACTGCAGTTGATTTCCTAGTTATCACAAGTTTTATCATTCTCTTTCATTTATTTCAAAAAGCTATATAAGTTAAATTAAGAAACCACATTTCATATTATATAGTCTCTGGATAGAACAATAGTCACAAAGACACTGTCTGATTCACAGACATCACATATAAAATATATTGTTACTTTTACACAGTGAAACTGAAGTATTCCTTCCATTTATAAACAGAAGGGACAAGATAGTCATAAGGCTACTCCCAAAGCATTCATCATTCTGAAGAAGTTTACTTGATCTCGGTTGCCAGTATCAATTAAACAAGTTTGTAGTACTTGTTTAGTTTCCTTTCTACAATGCCTACATAAACAGTACTCAGACAATCTTAAAAGAATTAAGCACACATGAAAGTACAATGAAATCACATCAGTCTCAGAGAAGCTGATCAACCACTTTGGGCCTGTCTTCATTTGTTTTTCTTAGTAATGTTTGTTTAAGTGCATTGATCTTCTCATCAAGTTCAACCAAAGAATAGTTCTGTAATTTAGAAAGGAAACATGAATTTAACATTTAGCACAGCTTCAAATATTTTTAATAGACTATGACTGTGGTAGGCTATCTCTAGCTCCAAATGTTTCATTGCTAGACAAAGAATACTTGATAGATGGAAGAACTAGAAAGAAGAACATTCAGTTCCAACCACCCTCAATAACTGAGATCCAGTACTACTAGGGGATTTATTTACTTCATTTATATACCACTTTTCTCCCCATGGGGACCCAAACTAGTTTACATAACTCTCCTCCCTTCTATTTTATACTTACTCCAACCCTGTGAGGTTAGACTGAGAGTGTGTCTGCTGGCCCAAGACCACTTAACAAGCTTCCACAGTAGAATATGGAATTAAACTTGAGTCTCCCAGATCCTAGTCCAACACTCCAACCACTATACCATGGCAGCACTGTCAGATGATAGTGAAAATTTGTTCCATTTATATCCTGCCCTTCTGTTTGAAAAGAACACCCAAGGCAGATAACAGATAAGACAACCTAACAAAATACAAATATCAATTAGTCAATCCATGTAATGGGACTAGCTTTTCCCAATGGTGAAAGGTATTTGGAATATTTAGTTTGAAAGGTGATTATTAAACAGAGAGAGAGAAAGCAGGAATTGTTAAGTGGAAAGAAACTTTCTGCTCATTCCAAAAATACTAGAATTCTGGGGTTATGATGGATACTACTTTTGCTTTAAAAGAGGAGAAGAAACATTCATGTAAGTCAGACTTATCACTGGCTATCAGCCACGAGGGATAAAATGAAACCTCCACACTGAAAACATCAAACCACTGAGTATCAGTTGCTGGAGAGCAACAATGGGGCGAGTCGTTGCCTTCAATTCCTATTTGTGGATTTTGCAGGGCATCTAGTTGGTCACTGTGGAAAACAAGATACTGAGCCAGACAAACCTTTGGTGTAATTCCTTGCAGGTGTGCAATACTGTGTAAGAAGCACACATGCCAGCAATACTGGTCCCAAGGAGATGCAATAGCATGGCTTCCCATGCAAGCCAACAGACAGCATAATAAGCAGATTCAAACACTACCAAAGCTGTCTGGACTCCTTTCCCCAGGGAAGAATTTCTGATGGTGAGCCTAAGTGATCACATGTGAACAAACATCATCTCTAAACTTACAAAATTAAGTTTTTTCTAGGACACACACTATGAATACTGACAAACAATGTGTGTGCATAAAAACATTTAAACTACTTGAGGCAGGATACTTTACTCCACAAGCTAGCAAAAGAGGAGCATGGAGATGGAAAGGGAAGGAGTGTTTTTGAATTCCCAATCTGTAGGTATGAAGATACATGAATCAACTGCACTCACTTGATTCGGTTGGCTTTTCCTTCTTTTGCCAGATAAATTCTACAAAACATCAACAAACTGAAATGTAAGTAAATCTTTACATATAGGTAAAACAAATACAATAAATTATTATCTATGACAATAAGAAATCCTCACCCATCTCTTCTTGGTAAATAACTTTTCTACTTTAAAAAGTCCCCAAAGTGAGAAACAATAAAATCAAGCTAAAACTAAGAGTAAATAACAAAGCAGCTTAGGATGGTTCCCAATCAGGGGTCATTTCGTAGAAAAAGCTGGAGGAACTCATTAGCATAACTCATTAGCATATGCCACGCCTCTTACCATCACTGGAAGTGTGTCATTAGTATAACTGATTTGCATATGCCACACCCCGACATCACCTATTCCGGCTGTTTTGGACCCAATCCTGGCTGTTCAGGGCCGAAATTGGGCCCAAAATGGCAAAAAGGGGCTGAAAATGGGCCCAAAATGGTCAGGATCAGGCCGCTAATGAGAGGAAGAGTGATCCACCACCCATCAGAGGCCTGATCTGGGCCGTTTCAGCCCCAATCCTGGCCAAAACAGGCCCAAAATTGCACAGAGTCAGGTGGGCAGGGCTACCTGACATGTGACCTCTTTGGGGAACTGCCGAACTGCGTTCCTGTATGTTCCCCCTTGAAATGAGCCCTGCTCCCAATCAATACCAATCAATTCTGAAAACTTTAAAGGTCAAACACATCTCAATGTAGCACTTTCAGTGAAAAAGAATGTTGGCGCCTTAAGAAGCTATCAGGGAAAATACAGCATAAACAGGGTCCCATGACTAGAAGGCCATGACTTAATTCTGAAGGTGAAAGAACCTGGAAGAAGAACCTCTGATGCTGATTTTCATCTGGACAAGTTCATATAGGAGAAGGCAATCCTGTAAATTTCCGGGGGGGGGGGTCTATTTTCTATGACCAGGAAATACTAGTATCTGAATTCTCTCCTTCTAAAAAACTCTCTTATACCAATCCAACTAGATTGGTATAAGAGCAATAGGGGCACTTATTTCCATCTGTCCCGCACAATCCAGTAGTTTTATTTATTCATTCATTCATTCATTTATTGTCATTTATAGTCCACCTTTCTCACTGAGACTCAGGGCAGATTACACAGTGTGAGATTAGTTCAGTCAATATTAAGGACATTTCCATAAACAATGCCATACGGTAAATAAATACACGTTTACAAAGACATAACATTAGCAGTAATCCAATACAGAGTTGAAGAAATGCTGAAACAGAGTATAAGCAATTCTAGGACTAACATAAGACAACATGAAGCACAGGTAGCTCATAGGAGCACATGTTTAAAGCAACAGATAGTACATAAGGAAACAGTGGTGAAGTCTATGGTCCCCAACTCATTAGTGAAGCATCTGAGACCTCCTCCCTACAATACCACCTTCCTATCTGAGTAAAAAGCCTTTTTGAGTAATTTGGTTTTGCACCATTTTAGTTGCACAAGATTAAAATTCTGACAGTCTGCTTTTTGGGAACGGAACAGTGAGTGGGTTGCATGTCTTCCCTAACAGCTGATCAGTGAGATTTTAACCTTTTTGAAGGGACTCTCTGCATGCACCCCTGACTGATCTACACTTTTCTCTGGATTGGGGCACCTGCAGAAAAACAAAAAAGGGTTCTGGCTCAGCTTTCTCTTAATGTGCTAGTTTTAACCATGTAGGGGAACCTTTGAATTCACACGATCCACACCCCACCCCCATCTGAAGGATATCAGGAGAACCCCACCAGCATCCTTTCCCCTTACATAAGTAGATCAATTCTTATAAAAAGAAGTATTTGCACTTATGTAGCTGGTAATAAAATAAAATAATAAAGTAAAGTAAAATAAATAAAATAAAAACAAGTCAATTTTCCCAGTGCAGAGCCCCACAGAACTGCTTGAGGTAGCCTGACCTCAAGTAAATAATGAAATCAGCATGAAAAGCATTGAAAGGGTCTGCAGCAAGTTTATGAACTGGAACAACTATTTGTTCCTTTATACAAATGCATACCCCCCTCATCAGGATATGGCTATGAATGGGCAAGAGATTTAAGACTTACTTACAACAGACTGAAAATATTCAGGCGACATCCCTTCCAATTCAAGAATTTTATCTTCAAGTTTTTTAATTCTCTGATAAATGTCTTTTGGCACTGGTCCACCTAGATATAATTTTTTTTTTCAAAAATGAAGAGAAGTATCAAAAAAGCTAGCTGGAGTAGAAAGCCATAAAATTACTCTTCCAACCCAAGATGTGAATGTGTGTGTGCGTGTGTGTGTGTGAGAGAGAGAGAGAGAGAGAGAGAGAGAGAGAGAGGGAAAACCTGTATGAATTTGAAATTGTGTGAGAAGTATCCTGCTGGAATTCCTAGCAAAATTAAAAGCCTGGACCCCAGTTGGAAACTTCCCTGCATACACATGAATACTGAATATTGACTCAGGGTACCAAATGTAATTAAGAGACAGTGGTTTTAATGTTTTGCTTTGGAGTCTAACCCTCAAACAATAATGCGGCATTACCGGCTTACAGCTTGCTACCTTAAGCTGGGAGCCATTTCTTTGCCGCCCTAGCAGAGACAGAGGCAACGCTTGCTCTCCCGGGCATACGGGTATGTGGGGATGGGTGGCACTAAGGCCATTTAGGCATCTCCGTTCGTTACTCCCCAGCAGTTGCCGTTCGCTAGGAGAGACGTGGGAGTGTTCCCTCCAAGTGGCGAGGGAGAGCAAGGAAGGCTACTGCGGTGGCATGCGTCGGAGCAGTGGTGAGAGTCAAGGCGGCGTGCTCAGTGCAGCTCAGAAGCAGCAGAGCTTGCAGCAGCCAGCACTGCTCTTGGGAGCACGTGCGGAGGCATTTTGGGGAGGCGAGTAGCGGGCTCTGTCGGCCCGCCAGGCACTGGCAGGTTTTTCTTTGCTTCAGGGCATAGCGTGGAGCAGAGGCATTCGGGGAGGCAGGGAGGCTGTGGCTGGGAGGAGCGGCTTTCCTTGCCTTACCAAGGCGTCTTCTTGGGTTTTCAGGCAGCCTATTGCAGGGTTACAGCTTTAGCCTCAACAGGCTGGGAGCATTTAGGTCCTTGGTGGGCGAGTTTTTGCGGCGGGGCGGGACTGGAGTGAGCAGCCTTCAGTAACACTGTTTGGATCTTTGAGCCCTCGGTTATTGGTGTCTCTCTCATGCTACAGCAGTTGGGCCTGAGCCACTAGGTGGCTTGGCCTTGCTGTAGGTTCTCCCCCCTTGCACATACATCAGAGTACTTGAGCCTGTGGCCAGATATTCCACAGCCGCCCAGGGAGTGCTAGGGCAGGGTGTAGTGTAGGGAGGGGGCGGTGGCCATTTTGGGCCAACTGCCTTACTTGGGACGGTGGCCATTTTGGGCCCATCCATTTACACTGGTGCAGCCATTTTGCGGCCATCCCCGACCATTTGTGCTCAGTCCGTTACACTTCGTTTGATCAGGCAGTAAAAATGGTTAGACAATGTGGGGTTGCTGCAGAGATGGCCAAATGCGACATTAAGTCTGCATTTTGCCTTCTTCCAGTTCATCCAGCGGATTTCGAGTTGTTGTAGTTCGCTTTTGAAGGGCAGTATTACATGGACAGCGCCCTTCCCATGGGCTGTTCTGTTTCTTGCGCTGCCTTTAAACGCTTCAGCTCCTTGAGTGGGCCATTTGTCACCAGCTGGGCAGCCGGGGCATTGTCCACTACCTGGATGATTTCCTTTTTTCAGGCATGGCGGGATCTGGACAATGTGCCAGGCTCCTGGCTGGGTTTGTTAGCTTAACCAGGGACCTCAGGGTCCCTTTGGCCCATGAAAAGACTGAGGGTCCAACCACAGTGTTGACATTTCTGGGCATAGAGTTGGATACAGTGCGGCAGACATTTCATCTGCCCCTGGAGAAGCTAAGGGATCTCCGGGAGCATTTGGCCTTAGTGAAAGGGCAGAACAAAGTTTCTCTCTTGGAACTTCAGCAGCTGGTGGGCCACTTGAATTTTGCGTGCCGAGTGGTAGCGCCTGGAAGGGAGTTTTTGTGTTGCCTATATGACGCTATGGGAGCTCTCCGCTTACCCCATCACAGGTTGAGGATTAACAGAGGTATGCGGGAGGATTTGGAAGTGTGGGAGCAGTTCCTTGACTCTTTCAATGGGGTGACTTTCTGGAGAGGGGATTTACTTTTGGAAGCTGAACTTCAAGTTTCTACTGACGCCTCTGGGTCCTTGGGTTTTGGGGGCATATTTTTGGGGCCATTGGTGTGCTGATCATTGGCTGGCTGACTGGTTGGAGAGGGGCCTTAATCGGGACTTGACCTTTTTAGAGCTATTTCCGATTTTGGTGGCTGTCTACCTTTGGGGCAAGGACCTGTCTAATCACATCGTTCATTTCTGGTGTGATAACCTAGTTGTTCATGTATTGAATTCCCTTACATCTAAATCTCCCGCAGCCATGAGATTAGCGCGGCAGCTTACGCTCCGCTTCTTGCAATTGAACATTCTGTTCTTGGCCAGGCATGTCCCTGGCTTGGACAATGGTGTGGCAGATGCCCTCTCTCGCTTGCAGCTGGAGCGTTTTCAGCAGTTTGCCCCCCAAGGCCGACTCACTGCCAGCTCGGATGCCCCAGGGCCTGTGGGAGTTTGGAAGATGGAGGCATACAGGGCAATTCACCTAGCTATGGCACCCAGCACGCAGAGGGCTTATGGTAGGTCGTTATGCCAGTTTGTAGGGTTTAGGCGGCAGGGCTGCATCAGGTATGGCCAGTTCCTGTGGAACATCTGATGCAGTTCTGTGTCAATCAAAGAGGTAAGGGATTAACAATAGTCTATTAGGACACATTTGTCTGCCTTGGCCTTTGCCAGTAAAGCTCAGGGCCTCAGTGAAGCTACAGGTGATTTTCGAATAAGATGTTTGAGGCTTGGTCCCGGGAGGCCGGGCATCGAAGAGATGACAGGCAACTTATTTTCCCTACTGTCTTGTTGGGACTGAGTTCTTTTTGGGGTTGCATTTACAGTTCTGGATTTGAGGAGAAGCTGTTCCATGCAGTCTCTTTAACTGCATTTTTCAGTGCCCTTCGGGTAAGTGAGTTAGTGGCTTCATCCCTGAAGGATGAATCAGGTAAGGCTCTGCTGGCCCAAGATGTTAAGTTTTCGGGGCACAAGCTCACAATTACCGTGCGTTGCTCAAAGACTGATCAGTCAAGGAGGGGATCGGCTATTGTGCTGGGGAGTTGTGGTAATAAGGAGATTTGCCCTGTTGCCGCCTTGTGGCAGTACATGACAACACGAGGGGATGAGGTTGGGGTGTTGTTCAGTCATTGTGATGGAAAACCCCTCACAAAATATCAGTTCTGGGAGGTCACCGGACGCACGCTGGCCAAATTGGGCCTGTCTGGTGTGAAATTTGGAACCCACTCATTTAGAATCGGGACAGCCTCTACAGCCGCAGCTATGGGTTACCCTGAGTCAGCCATTCAGAAGGTGGGCAGGTGGCAGTCCTCCGCTTATCATACGTATGTTCGCCCCGTCAGGAATGTAAATTGTGTTTGGTTTCTTTGCAGAAACTGTGCTGCGCCACAAGAGGCTGAGGATCCTCATCGTTGGGCACAGCATGGTGTTCTGGGCGGCCCACCAGGCTAAAAGAACGGTGGTAGGGACCCAGCTGGGTTTGAGTGATCATGCCATAGTGGAATGGCAGGGTCGTCGCGGCCTTAGGTGGCCGGGCCTGCTTCCACTTTTGTTCGAAGGGAGGACTTGTCCTCCACCCCGAGTGTTAGTCATTCACCTGTCTGGGAATGACCTTGGTTTAATGGAAGGAAGAGCCCTATCTATCCAAGCAGAGGCCGATTTGCGGGTGGTCAGCCAGCGCTGGCCAGGAGTAATGATTGTGTGGTCCGCAATGCTTCCATGTTGTGTGTGGTGGGAGGCTTTGGATCGGAAGTTGATTGAACGGGCTAGGCGGAAAGCCAACAGAGCCTTTTTCAGAGCAATGGAGGGCGGTTTAGGGATTTATTTGCCCCATCCGCAAATTCAGGCTGAATTTGCGGACCTCTACTGAAGGGATGAGGTTCACCTTTCAGTGAAGGGCAATGGCATTTTCCTTAATGACTTGTGACAAGGGCTTAGTTTGGTGGTAGACCACCTGCGGGGCACAAGGGCATAAGCAGAGGCTTGGCCCTGGCATTGGCAGGATAGAGTTTGGAAAAAATCAGTGGGCCGGTGAGCACCCTTGGCACGTCCCCATTTGTGAGGGAAGCGGGGTCTGTCAGGATCACTGGTATTGTTTGACGGCTGCCAGCAGAGAGAGCAGACTGCCGCATGGGGCCTCCCATACAAGTACGGCCCCTCATGTTTGACGGCAGGGGGTTATTAGGCTGGTTCCATACGCCTGGCCAGCCGAGTGCCAGCCATACCTTGGATGGCTTGTGTCCGGGGCAGAGGAGCTCGCCCAGACGGGTCAGGGCGGAGGTCTATGGATGACCCCAGGGCTTGACCTGTACCGCTTAGCTTAGCCCTTGCCGTTATTATTATGCTGTTGTCAAATAAATGGCCTTTAGTACCCAACATTTGCGTCTGCCTCTTCATTCCGTCTGGGGTGGCAAAGACCCTTTTTCCATTTCTCTGGTCCTCAGAAAATATCATTTATGCCACTCTATTTACCAAGAATTAATGGAATTAATAGCTTGTTCACATTGTTTGTGTGGCCTGTATAGTGGCATTCACTCCATTTATTTATTATTAACTACATCTTGTTATTATAGTTACAGTCTTTCTTCTTTTGAACACCTATATTTATATACTTTCTATGTCGCCTTTTGTAAGTGCACTGTACTGAAAACAAAACATGATCAGTAGACAAAATTAAAGTTGGTACTTCAGATTTACAATTAGTCTGTATCCTGGACCTAGGATAGGAAACACTATTCCACCTAATCTTCATTTTCAAAACAACCTTGCAAGTTATATGTTATTTCCATTTTACAGATAGCAAACTGAAGGTGGTAGTGACCTGGCAAGGCTGCCCAGCAGGTTCATGTGTTAGTGGGTTTTTCACTTAAATAAAGGCTTCAAAGCAATTTACAAAATGGATGAATGGTGACATTAATTAAGGTCACTCTTGTTAAAGTTTGTGATGTAATGATTGGTTGTTAATTAGTCTGTTAAACTGTAATAGCGGCTCTGTCCTCTCAGCTTTTCTGGGAGATGATCAACAGTGAAATCCTAAGCAGAGTTACTCCAGTCTAAGCCCACTGGGCTTAGACTGGAGTAACTCTGCTTAGGATTTCACTGTAAGTTTAAGTAGTCATGTACAATCTCTTCAGAGCCTAAAGTGGAATATACATGCAGCACGTCTCCACAAATCAAGCCCCTATCACACACCCTCAATGACACCTTCCCCTTAACAAAAACAGAACAATGGATGGGCCATAAGCAATGGGAAGGGATATAGAATCCTCTTTCCATGGACAGGCTGATCACCCCAAGTGACTAACTGAAAAAAGTCAGTCTTCAAGAGATTATAGCAGAATACAAAAGCGTAACAATGGCTGTGATGTGAGGTAATTAAAAGAGGCTTTTACTATTACCATATATAAAAAGATCCTAAGCCACCATTACAGAGCAGTATGCCACTTTTCAGCTAGCCGAAAGTGATTGTGAATACTTGCAGAGAAATGATTCCTAAGGAGGACGTGGGAGTTGAGAAGACAGTGCAATTTACAGTACTTATTGTACAATTTAGGCCTACCAGAATCAGCTACTTTAATCCATTTCTCACCGTAATTTTGGAATCCAAAAACTAAGTGGTACAGCATATGGGAGACAAGTGTAGCCTTTTGTACGATTATGCTATGAATTTACATTTTTGCCTGTTTCTGAAAGAATCACAATGTACGGAGTCCAAAATATAAAAAGCCTCTCTACTAACCCATATGTAACCTTAAATGAGCTTCAATATTTTGCAGTCGCTCTTCTATGGCTTGATTCCCACAGTCACGAAGGAGGGTGTTAGCTTTATGACTGGACCCATGAGCAACTTCATTTCTAGTTTGAGGGCCGTAGGTATTTACAACTCGAGAAACTAGAATTAAAAAGGACGGACAGGATTAAACTTTACACACCAAGAAAAGAAGTCATACATACCACCATATAGTGACAGAATATAAAGCTTTCTCATCCCCAACCATATAATATCTGCCATAAACTGCAATCGCTATTCCAAATTCCACCTTTCCTGTATTAATTGAGAAGTAGTATCAGGCTAAACATGCGTGTCACACCCATCCTGCTGTCACACCATTGGCTACCGATCAGTTACCAGGCTCAATTCCAGGTGCTAGTTATCATCTACGAAGCCCTTCATGGCTGCATACCTGTGGGACTCTTTCTCCACATGGCAGCTTTGATATCTAAGCCAAACCTTCTAAAGGCTTCTCCTTGCAAACTGGTAAGATCAGCAACTGCACACTCACATGCATTCTCCGTGGGGGCTCCCATCTTGCAAAACAGTCTGCCTGAGGAGGTCAAGAAGGTTCCCACAGTACTATCATTCCTCAAAATGTGCAAAGTATAATGTTCAGGAGGGCATTTCTTGCAACGGAATAAGAACTGCAGTGGGACAGAATGGTTCTGAAGGGTGCCTTCATACAGGAGTGTGGAATGAGTACTGCATTGGTAAACCCACATTCTGCATCACTAACACTACGTCAGCCTGGGCAGTTTGCTGTTCACATTGTCATTTAATTTTGCATTTCTAGTGTCCTGCTATATGATTACATTTTCTCTTCTTTCTGTACTCTAATCTGCCAAGTCTTAGTGAGAAAGGCAGGCTATAAATAAGCTAAATACATAAAATAAGCAACACCCCCATTATAAAGATATCCGCAATTTCCCTGTAAATATAAAGTCCATTCACATTGTATTCTGATCATTCATCCTCAACTGTCTTTACTGCAGCAGCATGACTGGAATCACTGATGCATAATTTTAAACAAAAAAGGAGGAAGGGGAAATAATACACAAAGAAGGAAAGAATAACTACAAACAGAACCGAGCCCTGGTGGCCAAGCAGCAAATTTTAAGTTAAAGCATTTAAAAAACAGGTTCTAGATTTTTTTTCAGCATTCATAAAGTTTTTCTTCTTTTGTAAGCAATCCATTCCATAGAACCCAAATTTACCATTTC
Organism: Eublepharis macularius; assembly: GCF_028583425.1. NCBI lineage: Eukaryota > Metazoa > Chordata > Lepidosauria > Squamata > Eublepharidae > Eublepharis > Eublepharis macularius. Next base: position 93,307 of record NC_072791.1, on the reverse strand, counting down.
TGCATAATTTGTATTTCTGAGATGCTCTTTGCAGTCCACACATGTAGCTCTGGACATCTGATAATAAACGCAGTATGCTGGAACCAAGTTTGTTGGTAGCTAGTCTATACCCACACCACTTTCTATTCCAGCAGCAGCTGTCATACTGCATTATATACTTCACTTTTGTGTTGCTAATTTTTATTATTGACTTGAGAGGCAGTTTGGTGTAGTGGTTAAGAGTGGCAGGACTCTAATCTAGAAAACTGAGTTTGATTCCTGACTCCTCCACTTGAAGCCAACTGGGTGACCTTGGATCAGTCACAGCTCTCTCAGCCTTACCCACCTCACAGGGTGATTGTCATGAAGATAATAACAACATACTTTGTAAACCGCTCTGAGAGTGGCATTAAGTTGTCCTGAAGGGTAGTACATAAATCGAATGTTGTTGTTATTGTCATTACTCCTGTTCTTTGCAAACATGATGCTAGAAAAAAATTCCACATAAGTATCCCATGCGACCATTCTTTACACATCCAGTTTAGTGCCTACCTGCAAACTACAGTTTGTTGGGCAGCCTGCATTCAGATTATTATTATTATTATTATTAATTCAATTTGTAGCCTGCCCTCCCCACAAGCAGGCTCAGGGCGGGTTACAGCAATAAATAAAAATACAATGATAAAAACAGTAAAATCTCACAAACATAATATTTCAGCAAGTCAAAAGCTGACAGGCATAAATTCCAGTATCCCAAGATGGGGCCCCCTTCATCCTTCACTGCGCACCATATACAAGAAAAGGTTGGAGTTCTGAGTTAGTATTCTGTAACTACTCATGCATATGTGGCAGATGGCCATGTGGCACCCCTGCTGGTAGGAGACCAACAGGGAGGCTTATTTAGTGGATCTAATGCTGGCTTCAACCATATGCCTGACAGAACATCTCTGTCTTCCAGGCCTGCCGAAAGGATGCAAGATCTTGGTGGGCCCGAGTGTCCTCCAACGGAGAGTTCCAGCAGGTTGGGGCCACGATCGAAAATGCCCTGGCTTGGTCAAGGCCAGTCGAGCCTCCCTGGGGCCAGGGACCACCAGTAGGTTTACCTGCTGATCTAAGCGCTCTCCAGGATACCTACGGGGAGAGGCGGTCCCTCAGGTATGCTGGTCCCAGTCCGTTTAGAACTTTATAAGTTAAGACCAAAACCTTGATGTTGTGCTTGTTAGTTTGATCCCCTAAAACAATTCCATCCTACTATTTTAATCAAGCTATGCTTTGTAAACTGTGATTTATTGTGGTAAACTGAATGCAGCCATGGTGTAAAAGAAGCACCCAGGTAAAATAGTCTAACCAAGAAGAAATCATTTTACTATCTAGCCAACTACTCTCAATAGATTATAAAAAACAGTTACTCTCTGAAGGGTCTACACAAAAAACAGCCACAAGTTTTAGAAATGGAAAGCAATTTTACCCCAACTGTACTCACTGCTACTAATATGCATGGTTCACATCTATTTGAACTTCACAGTGCAGGGTGGGGGGGGAGAAGAGATCCTTAAGCTCAAATTTTGTTGGTATTCTTCTCTCCACCCCATGTGCATGGCCAACTAATTTAGAGTTTTCCACTTTTGAGGTTAAGCTAGTTTTCTGGCTCAGGTACATCATCAAACTATGGTTTATCAGAACAGACAAATGGAAATACATACTTACTCAACAAGTAAATTGTGGAATTCCCTGCCAATAGATGTACTGATGGCCATAAGCATGCATGGCTTTAAAAAGGGGTTAACAAGACTTATGGAGGCTAGATCTTTCAATGACTACCAGGCATGATGACATTCATATCCAGAGGCAGCCAACCTCTGAATACCAGTGCTAGTAGGCAACGTGAGGCGAAGGCCTCTATGCTTGCAGTGATGAATTGCTGGATCCAACCCAGTCATTTGTGAGAATGCTAGCAAGCCTAGGGATAAATTAGACATTACAACATCCTTCTGGCAACTACAAGGACACTGCCTTCATTTTGTGTACGTATGTGCAGTCAAGTTGCTTCCAAGTTGTGGTGACCCTGTGAATTAATGACTTCCAAAACGTCCTATTATAGACAGCAAATTGAAGATTGTGGCTTCCTATTGAGTCAATTCAGTGCTGTTGGGGCTTTCTCTTTTCCTACTACTTTCAACTTTCCCAACACTGTTGTCTTTTCCAGAGAGTCTTGTTTTCTCATGACGTGGCGAAAGTACATAGCCCCCGTTTCATCATTTTAGCTTCTAGGAAGAATTCAGGCTTGATTTGACCTAGAACATACTTAGTTGTCTTTTTGGCAATGCATGGTGCCTGTAAAACTCTCCTCCATTAAACATTACAAATGAAAGAACTTTTTTCCAGTCAGTCCAACTTTTACATCCAAGCATTGTAATAGGAAATACCATAGTATGAATTATCTTGATCTTGGTCTTCAGCAACACATTTTTATCCTTAAGGATCTTTTCTAGTTCCTTCATGGCTGCCCTTCCACGTTTCAATCTCATTCGGATTTCTTGGTGCAGTCTTCCTTTGGGTTTGTGATTATGCTCTGTGGATGAGCATAAATCAGCTTGCCGCCTATGCGGGGGGGGGGGGGGGCGCGGCGGGGAGACGGCATACTCAGACGAGCCTTCAGGGCAAAGTGATCTGACCATGGCGCTGCTTCTAATTCAACAAGATCAACATGAAACCCCATACCAAAGAGCAAATCTAGTGTGTGGCCTACTTGATGCGCGGCAGCTGATACAACGTGGGAGAGCCCCAGTGTCACAATGGAAGACACTAGGTTTGTTGTGAGGAGGTAGTATCATGGTGGGGGGATGCTAAAGTCTCCCCAAGACCAAAAGCCTAGGAAACTTCAAGGTCTACCCCCCCACCACCTCCAACAGGCTCGATAGGGTTGCTGCTGGGTGCACTAGGCAGTTGGTACACCAAACAGACAGCCAAACTCTCCTCCACATTCCATGCCAGGCTCACACAATCAATACCAGCAATCTTTGGGGTGGGGAGTGGCCTGGAGGAGAAAGACTCTCATATGAGTAATGCCACCTGTCCAGGACTGATGAAGGACCAAGAACCCGGGGAGGGGGGGTGAGTTCTTTCAAGGTGATCATCTCACCATTCCCCACCCAGGTCTTGGTCATGCATACCAGGCCCATATCATTCACTGCACAGTAATTGTGCAGTGTTCCAGTCTTATTGTTTATGGACCTGGCATTGTGCAACATCAGTGTCGGAGGAGGGTTGTTCAATATCCTAGCCCCAAAACTAGCATGCCTCAGGACAGGATGTAGGTTGGAAGGACACCAAGCCATACCATATTTCCTTAGCCTTCCCCTCCAAAACTGTGTCCCACCACCATACCTCCCTCATCCTCGGAGTACTGGGATCCCCAGCTCCATGTCTTTTATATTGAGGCAAGACATAGCACAAGCTATAGGAGCTATAATGCAAAGTCTGACCAAATAATATCAGTCAGACTTCACAGAAGGCCTATCAACATAACCACCATTCAAATTTAAGCTCCAACTATAGATGCAGAACAGGAAGACATTGAAAGCTTTTATGCAAGTGTCCAGGAAGAAACTGATCATACATCTAAATGATGCTCTGGAATGCAAGTGACTGGAATACAAAAGTAGGAGACAAAGTAGAATCAAACGTTGGAAAATTTGGATTAGGACTGCAAAATGAAGCAGGAGAGTGACTCAAAGGTTTTTGTGAAGCCAATAATTTTGCTTTATTCTCTCTACTAAGACTAGGAGATGATTGTGGTACAGATCACCAACTGTTAATATCAAAAACCAGAATAAAACTAAAGAGAACATTTAGCCTCAAAGCCAAAATATAATCTAAACGAGAATCCTGAACAATTTGAAGACCATGTAAAGAACCGGTTTGCTTTACGAAACTAGGGAACTGGAAGGGAACTGATAGTGAACGGAAACCAAAAACATTATTACGGAAGAATGTGCAAAAGCTATTCCTTTAGCCAAAATAAAGGAGAAGCCTAGACGGATGATGGATAAAACTCTTAAAATTGCTAAAAACAGATGTGAAGCAAAAGCAAAACGTGTCATCATTTTAAAGTCTGTTAAAAATGCAAGGGGTGGATTTCAGCACTTGATAGTGCTGTGGGGGGACACCTCAGCCTGCTGTGCTGCTTCTGGCATTTTTAAATGACTTTAAAATGGCTGTGGCATCTTTATGGCAGCCACAAGGACATTGTCACATCTAGTCTGCCTCCCTCCATCACATTTACTTCAAGCAAGTCCCACTGAGTTGAATGGGGCATAGAAATACAGCTGATGAATTTCCTTTAATTAAAACTGCACACACACACACACATATATCAGCAAAGCTACTTTTGAATACGTAATGGCAAACATTTCTAATGCAGCCACATAAGACGCCTGCTCGTGGCTTATACAATGAACTAAAACAGCAGTTTAGTGCAAACATTTATGAATAAAGCCCAATGTATTTAGTGATAAACATGCATATGATTAAGCATATGTCACATCACTCTGTTTCTGAGAGAGAGAGAGAGAGAGAGAGAGAGAGAGAGAGAGAGAGAGAGAGATTCAGTTGTACTGTGAAACAATGTATTTATAAAGCATTTCTTATAAAGCATTTCTGCTTGGCTCAAGCACCTAATAAAACATAGTCCTTTCTTATCATACTAACTGTGTGCTTTATCTTGTCTTTAAAAATTATTTTAGAGGAATCCCTCATTTAATATATTGATAGCAATGATAATAGTACTGCTTACCCTTTATGTGACTTTTGAATCCTGGATAAGGTGTGAACACTGCATCAGTTCTAGCACAGCTGTTTTCTAAGGAAGTTTTTAAAAATAAGTGATCATTACTGCCATTTTTATTAAATCCCATGTTCTAGAGACTGAACGGAGAAGGCTAACAGATAAGGCTAAACAAAGGCTAAACAAAGAACAGACAGCGTGCAGAAGAGTCGCCGCAGATAATGTTCACATTGGGTTCTAGTTACTTCACCCCAAACTACTTACACAGAAAATAGCCCTTACATCTTCTAGGGAAAGTATGAGAATATTTCAGAAAGAAGCATTAGTTATACCGTAGAGATTTTCTCCAAGGAAGGGCATTCTGGGGATGATTGGAGGAGTCACCCAGATTCAGAAAATCCTTCTCAATGAGTAGGAAACAAATAAACAAAACATCACGCTGGATTTTGTTCACGACAAAGCATATCCTGGAAAAAGGGTAAGTCCTCCTATTTATTTTCAGGATGTCCTTCCCAACAAGCTAAATATCTCTTCTTCAATATGATTCTTACTAAAAGGGATACAAATCAATTCTACAGCTGAACCCCATGAATCCCCATTGGGACTAATATGAAATAAGGACAGTATTTAAATTGGAAATAAGTTTTGTTTAAATAACTGGAACTCAGCTAAGTGTAAGATCATGGTGTTATAAAAAACTAAAAGATATTCTCTGAATTTTGTCTAACAAATAACTCTTACATTGTACTTAAAAAAGATCTACTTTTGCTTTTTTACAAAAAGTTTTTTTTTAAAAAAAGAGATGTTCAATTAAGGGGTGAAAAATCATGCTTGAAGGACTAAGAGCATTAAACCCTGACCGGATAGTTACCTTGATTACAATCAATAACATTGCAAAATTCTCTGACGTTATTTTCATTGATCTCAGCTTGTTTCCTTTCCATGAAGGCTGATATTCGTCTGTCAATCTGCAGGTAACAGGAACAACTTGTATTTAGATTTCATTATTGCCATTCAAAGTGAAATTGGTTAGACTAGGGGAGGGAACGGCCCCAGAGTCACTTACTTCAGCTTTTCTAGCTTTTATCTGTACTACTTCTGGGTCTAAATCAACATAAGTCTCTTTCGGGCTTACAGAACCACAGGCTGTATCTTTCACTTCCATCTGCACGTCTCCCTCTGTTACATTTGAATTAGTCTCACACTTTCTGCCTTCTGTCTTACTAGAATCATCAGTGGGTATAGTGGTTCTTTCTTTAATCAAAGACTGGAGTTTTTCTATAAATGGCTAAGCAAGAAAGAGAGAGAGAGAGAGAGAGAGAGAGATATTAAGCTCAAACTGACAATACTTTTTTAAAACAGGAATTTTAAAACAATTATGCTTAAAATTATTGTGGAGGCCACACGCTATTTATTACCTTTATATGCATAATCCAATCAAACTGGAATTAAAATATAGCATCTCCGAGAGTCACTGCCCTCCTGATCACTGCCTTTTACTAATCTATGTATGAAAAAAAACCCACACTCTCTAGAGGGTCCAGACTATCTGAGTAAATCTGCCTGTTACTCATCTGTTTTGTACCAAATCAAAGCAACAGCCTTTGGCACCAATACCACTTAATTTACATGTCATTCAACTGCTTACTCAGAACATTAAGGCTTAAGTATTTTTCCTTCTTAACATGAGAGCCAGGACTCTCACTCTGTTAAAGCTCTTGCCTTAAACACTACATCATTGGCAACGTCTCCACTTGAAACAGCAGCCATCCAAAATGCATGAGAGAATACAAACACTGCGCTCCAGACGTGTGCTTTTCTCAACATGGCGAAATCCCACAGAAAGCTAAATAAATGCTATTTATTTTCTCATCTCATTCAAATGATTAATACTTGTAAAACTGGCAAAAAAAGATATATGAAATATTAACTATAGTTCCTTCCCTCCTTCAAAAGTTTGTATTTACACTACTAACTGGAATGTATTAGCTGGCACTAGCAAGTAGTTTGAAATAGAATAACACAGAGATTTAAGAAATTATACTATTATTTGGTACACTGACATAAAATCCACTTTCTTTCTTTGCAGCCCCGTTAAGTGTAAAAAATTCTTACATTTTTATTTTGATACAACATAGACACTTGTATGAGGGCACAATCATTTTGAAACTTCTGCAATCTAAGCACTGATAGAACAAATAGGAGATATGTAATAGCATCCTGGCTTTTTCCAGTATGCCTTGCACAGGAGATATTCCCAACAACTTAATTCAATAGTAAGGCAACATTAAATATGTTTGTCTTGTGGTTCCATGCAGAAGCTGCAAGATTTATGCTTAGCAGCAAACCAAGACAACAGCTTAAAGTAGGCAAGAAGTATGACTTAACATTAACAAAGGTTTTAAAAAGTCAAATAAAAACAATGTAACACAGCAATTGGTTGCATGATGAGCTGAAATATTAAATGTCTAAGAAGTTACTTAGAAATAAAAAAACTGTGCTGAAAATATGGTTAATTGCAAAGACATACCAGGATGTTTCATGCTGGGATAATGCCACTTCTTGATCCACTGAAAGCACTCCACGAACCGCAGAACTCACCCAACGCATGGAATCATTATCATAGCATGACACACACCTGCCGTGTTATTGCTTAATTATAACCCACCACAGATGGAAATGTACTGCATTTACAATGAAAGCACAGAAATCAACAGGACTGCATTTGTACAGTCTACTTACCCACAGTTGCCTGCAATGCAATTCCCATAACTCTTCTAATAACCGCATTAGATAATAGGTTTAAGTCCTTTAGGACAGTCAACAGAACGTGAACTGTGCAATACAGTCACACCATACCCTTATCCAGGAGTCCTACCAAAGGAGCTGAGATTTTTGCAGCACGCAAGCTTGCTCAGAAGGATTAGTTTGGGTTCTTCTACTTAAAAGAGTACAACAAAACATTTACCTGTAAATCTAAAATATGCTGCTGCAGAGCATTAAAGAGCAACATGGGCTGGAGTGGTGCTGTATGTTGAAACTTGTTCCAGTCGATGTTAATTTTCACATCTTCTCCAAGATTAAGCTTCAAAAATGTAAACAAACAGTGTCATAAGGGGACTTCAGTACAGAAACCTTATCCACTATACAAACAGGCTAAGATCTTAAATGAGACCCGCCTCTCAGTCAAAAGTTAAAGCACATGCACGTACACACAGAGAACTAGAAAGAATTGCAATTCTTACTAGGCAATATGCTCTAACAATTTCCATTGTTTTATTTCTCTCAACAACTTGTGGTTCTGGTTCATTATACTGATTTCATTACATAACAATCTGCATTTTGTATATGCAAACTTATCTCCTGTTACCAAATTTCTTTGAGCATTGCATTGTTTTAAATCAAAGGGTGGTTATAATCCCGATTATCTTAAAAAATAGTTTCCATGAATGAGTGGCTCTTTTTCTTTTTTAAAAATATTATTTGCTTAGCCTATATAAACATGTGATATCACTTAGGATGGTTCAGTCAAAGAACTTCAGAATGAAGGATTGTAAGTTGCAGCACCCATTTAAATGGGAGCTCTGAAGGTTTAGCAATACTCTTAGCAGATACTAAAATCCTTCATTAGAAACTGTGTTAATTACAAAGCCAGAAATAAAGGGCACCTTTGCCTGAGAACTTCTCTTGTACACATCCCATTAGAAAAAAAGGGATAATTCTGTAACAAAATAAATGCGCTTGTGCAAATCCCATTCACCCCAAAGAGACTTCCACAAGAGACTTTCCTGTTGGATTATTGTGTCCTCTCTCTCTTTCAGATGCGTAGAGTGAATACAAAAATAACTGCTATATGAATTAAAAGAATGTTTTTTCTGTTAAATAATAACATTTTTGTTAATTCAACAGGACTCTCCTGAACATGTGTACTGAAAACTAAATCTCACTGATTTAAACAAGACTTTGGCCTAGTCTAGCAGTGCAATTCTAAGCAAAGTTTCTCCAGTCTAAGCCCATTAAAGTTTAACACACCAAACATCTGGGCTAAAACCTAGGCTTTTTACTCACAGAGAGGTTTCTTTTATGCAAAAATGTGATCCTTAGCTTCCAAGGTCTACTTCACATCAGGATCTGATCACCTTATTTTGCTCCATGTGTAGACCAGCCTGATTCCCTAGTAAGGGTACATGTCTAATAAGCTCACAAAAACACTCAAAAGGTGGAACCATTCGCCATTTTGTTTCAGTAAATACCGTAATTCAAAATCTAGTAATTCTGTAAACACAGATGCATATTCCAAGCTGCTACCGTAAGTCTCTCAGTTCAAACCTTACTTGAGTTAATGAACAAAAAAACTCCCACACAACATTCATATAACGTTCACCTTGGCTTGTTCTATTAGAGAAATGGCTTATATTATGAAGTAAACATCAGATACTTTCTTTGGAATGTTAATGCATGCCCCGCCCCCCGCCCCTACCCACCCCAGTTTTCAAACTTTTCTCCAGATCTGGGTACTTTAGGCTACAGAGGTACTGAATTTTCTAGCTAGTATAGCAATGCTTTAACCATTTAGCATACATTGTAAGTCCTCATTTTAGGGTAAACACAAAGCAATGTCCTGATTTTCTCCTGAGTGTGCACGGTGACAGGCGGAGGAATTCAGCATTCCCTCTCTTCCACCTCATGTACTTTTGTTTGAAGAAAATGCCCATGGGGCTGGCAGTGGGACAAACCACCTGCCCCCAAAGCCATTTTTGTGTAGCAAAAACGCAAGGGGTGGAAGGAAGGGAATGCTGAAGCCCCTCCTGCCACCGCACCGCACTTGAGAGCCTATTTGGCTACACACACACGCGCACGCGTGCACTATTTTTAAGGTGAGTCCTGGGTCATATGTTGAACGCAATTTGGGTTGGGTTTCCCCAACCCAGTTTGTGTTGAACTTAACCCTACAAATCAAATGTAGTCAGTCCTCCATTATGTTTAGCACATGTCAGGTTTCTAGGAGGCACAGAATAGCCCAACAGTTTTTAAATCCCTTGTGAGTCCCGAGGGGTTTTGAATAGTAAACAACTGAAATAAACTTTCTGTGATATTATACTAATCCCATCTTTAGACATTTTCAAGAAATGTCTGTTTAAGAATATTACTCTATTGAGCATGTTTAGGAATAAAATACACAATCCATCTAATATCTTTTATCAGAAGCAATCCAATGACAGTTCACAGATCCTAATAAAGAGTCCACATGGTTTGTGTTCTTGGCTTTCACTTTTGGCTGTAAACAATTTGTCTAAGGATAAGATAACCTGTTTTAGGGCTAGATGACCACTAGATCACTTAGACCAGTAGTCTTCAGTCCACTGGTGAGGTAGTCAGGAATCCTAACCTGCTGGGTTGCGAACACTTACAGAGCTACCATATTTTTCTGCTTCATATTATTTGAAGGACCTGCTCCTCATGTGCAGGAGAGCGCAAAGGAGCACACCAAGAGGAGCAGCAGGTGAGATCAATCTCTGGTGGAGAGAATTCCTCCATGATTCTACCCTTGGCTTCTTCCTCACATTCTTGTTTGTATTTCCTGCCCTTGGATCTCTTAGTCCACTGTTTGACACCAATAAAGGCATAAATTCCCCTCTTCCTGTCAAGTTCTTACAGCTCAGTCATCCTATGTGACCACTTGGGGATCTGGAAAGGACTAGCCTAAACGATCCATTGGATTCTTTCAACTCTATGGGTTCTACAAAAATTGACCAAAAAAAAGAGACAGTTTCTGCACATCACACATTTTCTTTGTAGAATAAACTATCTGCAACTTCTTTTAAAAGTATGTGCAACCTTCAGTCGCAGATCTCATTTAAACCTACAAAGCCAAAGGAACAATTGATTGCAACAGAATTTACTTGCAAGTATTTATGCTTAAAAATCACAGTTAGCTCAAAAACTTCTTGGCAACCGACAACACCCCCATGACCTACTCTAATTTGTCCCCCAAGTTGTGGGCGCACATGTTACTGTGACAGTTCAAAGCACTGAATCCTGCAGATTGCAAAAGAATCACAGTGCAACCTACAGTTAATTTTCCAATTATCGCCACAATCAGGGCTTCCCGAACATGCAAAAAGAAAGAACTAATGACTCTTGAATCAATTCCAAAGACAGGTAAGCCAGAACCATGAGCACATGCAGAGCACTTTTCAGTACCAGAACTTTTCTCAAGAGCACATGGTGGAGAGCTGAAGCTAGAAGGTAAGGGTTTGTTGTCTTTCTGCCTTTTGCCTTTCCTAGCTACTGTGTGAGAAGCTGAGGGTGAGTGGTCCTGGGTAGCTTGCTAGAGAGTGGTTCTGGTTAAGTTCTGTGTGAGGCTGTTGGGGGCTGAGTGAATTGCTGTTGTGAGGCTGTTGGGGGCTGAGTGAATTGCTGTTGTTTGCAGCTGGTTGCTGTTGCCCGTGGTTACAAGCCCCGCCCCCTAGTGTCCTGGGGCCCTGCTGGGCTAGGCAGGAAGGCACCTTTTGAAACAAAAGGCTCCTCCTCGCCAGAGGCAGAGCAGAAGCACCTGAGCTGAGGCAAGAGCACTTGGTGGAGAGCTGAAGCTAGAAGGTAAGGGTTTGTTGTCTTTCTGCCTTTTGCCTTTCCTAGCTACTGTGTGAGAAGCTGAGGGTGAGTGGTTCTTGGTAGCTTGCTAGAGAGTGGTTCTGGTTAAGTTCTGTGTGAGGCTGTTGGGGGCTGAGTGAATTGCTGTTGTTTGCAGCTGGTTGCTGTTGCCCGTGGTTACAAGCCCCGCCCCCCCTAGTGTCCTGGGGCCCTGCTGGGCTAGGCAGGAAGGCACCTTTTGAAACAAAAGGCTCCTCCTTGCCAGAGGTGCGAGCCGAAGGGCAAGAGCTAAAGGGCTCTTAGCCTGGGGATCTGCCTGGGGGACCTGAAACTCTGCTAGTATACTGGTTCTGCTAGTACTCTAGGTACATTTGGAAGGCAATCATGTCTACTGAAGCCCCCTTTGCAGTCACCTGCATGGAGTGTGCCATGTTTGTTTTCCTCCCAGAGGAGAAGACAGAGTTCACTTGCCAGAAGTGTAAGCTGGTCAGAGTTTTGGAAGAAAAGGTTCAGAGCCTGGAGGAAAGGATCACCACCCTTCAGGAGATCAAGGAGGGAGACAATTTTATTGACAACAGCCTGGGGGCTCCGCACAGCCAAGAAGAGGAAAGTCAAGGAGGAGGGGAAAGAGACGATCTCCCTTCTGAGCCTCCTCTCAGATCTACAGTACAAACCTGAAGGCGTCAACGAAGAAGATGCTCTGGTCCACTTGAGCTCAAGAATCGCTTTGAAGTGCTAGGGATGGTGACAGAGGTGACAGTGGAAGGAGAACCGCAAAGATCTGGAAGAGGGAGTGCAGAAGACATGGGGCCTCATGGAAGTGGAAAAAAACGGAAGGTGGTAGTCGTCAGGGACTCCTTACTCAGGGGTATGGAACGCCATGTCTCTGGGCCAGATCCCCTATTTCGAGAGATGTCTTGCTTGCCGGGAGCCAGAATTCAGGATATTACCGACCGGCTGCCAAAACTCATCAAGCCTGCTGATAAGTACCCGTTTGTGCTGATTCATGTGGGAACGAACGACACAGCTTCGAATACTATTGCAAGAATTAAAGAGGATTACGAAGCCCTTGGAAGGCAGTTGAAGACATTGGGGGCTCAGGTGGTATTCTCTTCTATCCTTCCAGTCACAGGAAGAGGAGCACGCCGGGAGCGGACCATACTTGAGGTGAATCGCTGGCTGAGTTGGTGGTGCCGGCAGGAGCGCTTTGGGTTCTGGGACCATGGGATAGGTTTTCTTAGAGAAGGCCTTCTAGCACATGATGGGCTTCACCTCTCAAGGGCAGGGAAGAAAACGTTTGGAACGAACCTGGAGAACTTCATCAGGAGAGCTTTAAACTGATGCCGCAAGGGGCAGGGGACGATCGACATGGTGACTTCAATGATGAAGTGAACACAGTGGGGACCCACCTGGGTAGGAAAGGTCAAACAAAGGTACAAGGCTACAAGTGTTTATATACCAATGCCCAAAGTATGGGCAATAAGAAAGAAGAGCTTGAGCTTCTATTGCAAACAGAGGGCTATGATATAGTAGGAATTACTGAGAGTTGGTGGGATGATTCCCATGACTGGAATGTGCTAGTGGATGGGTATGAGTTGTTCAAGAAAAACCGGAAGAGTAGAAGAGGAGGTGGAGTGGCGTTGTATGTGAGGAGAGGGCTTGATTGTCAAGAAGTTATGGAGAATGGGGCGGACAGCCCGGTGGAAAGTATATGGGTAGAAATAAGGGGAGGAAGGACAAAGGGTATTGTTGTTGGAGTCTGCTACAGACCACCCGACCAGCGAGAAGAAATGGATGCTGCCCTCTTTGAACAAATTGGCAGAGTATCCAGACATCAGAACCTTGTAATTATGGGTGACTTCAACTTCCCCGATGTGTGCTGGGAGACAGGCTCAGCAAAGCATCATGAATCATGCAATTTCCTGACCTGCCTGGCCGATAACTTCCTTTTTCAAAAGGTGGAGGAAGCTACAAGGGATTCGGCTATACTAGACTTGATATTAACCAACAGGGAAGAATTAGTAGATGAGATGAAGGTGGTGGGGACCTTAGGGGGAAGTGACCATGTCTTTCTTGAATTCCAGTTGCTGTGGGGAGCCAAGGAAGTTCGTAGCCAGACTCGTAGGTTAGATTTTTGTAGGGCCAACTTCGATGAACTCAGAGGCTTGATGAGAGTCATTCCGTGGGGGAGTGTGCTGGAAGGAAAAGGAGCGAGTGAAGGGTGGGCCATTCTCAAACATGAGCTTTTGCAAGCTCAAGCCTTCACTATCCCAGCAAGACGGAAACATGGTAAGGGCTCCAAGAAACCGATGTGGATGCACAGAGAGCTCCAGAATAAGCTAAGGGAGAAAAAGGAAATGTTCAGGAAATGGAGAGGACAGACCTCTAAAGAGGAGTATATGAGGGTTACTAGGTACTGCAGATCAGCCATCAGAGAGGCCAAAGCTCAGTACGAGCTGGGTCTGGCCAGGAGGGCTCGCTACAACAAGAAAAACTTCTACAGATATGAGAGAAGCAAATGCAAGGTAAAAGAGGCAATTGGACCACTGTTGGGAGTAGATGGAGAAATTCTGATGCAGGACAGAGAAAAAGCAGACAGGCTTAATGACTTTTTTGCCTCTGTTTTCTCCCTGAAGAACTCAGGCACATCTAGAGATAGTAGAAAATGTGGCAGGACACCTGAGTGGCTAATTGACATTGACAGAGAGGTAGTGGAGAGGCATCTGGCTGCACTGGATGAATACAAATCCCCTGGGCCGGATAGGGTGCACCCAAGAGTGCTGAAAGAACTTTCCAGAGAACTTGCAGAACCCCTGTCCATCATCTTCAAGGCCTCCTGGAGGACTGGGGATGTGCCACAAGATTGGAGAAGAGTGAATGTTATCCCAATCTTTAAGAAAGGGAGGAAGGATGACCCGGGAAACTACAGGCCGGTCAGTCTGACTTCTGTTGCTGGGAAGATATTAGAACAGATTTTAAAGGGATCAATCTGTAAGCATCTGAAGGACTGCTCAGTGATCCGGGGAAGTCAGCATGGTTTTGTTCCTAACAGATCCTGCCAGACCAACCTGGTTTCCTTCTTTGATCGAGTGACCAGCTTACTGGATCGGGGGAACTCTGTTGATGTGATTTATCTGGATTTCATAGATGCAGAGAAGTTAGCCGTGTTAGTCTGTGGTAGCAAAATCAAAAAGAGTCCAGTAGCACCTTTAAGACTAACCAATTTTATTTTAGCATAAGCTTTCGAGAATCAAGTTCTCTTCGTCAGATGCCTGATACAGTCTCTGTATCAGGCATCTGACGAAGAGAACTTGATTCTCGAAAGCTTATGCTAAAATAAAATTGGTTAGTCTTAAAGGTGCTACTGGACTCTTTTTGATCTGGATTTCAGTAAAGCTTTTGATAAGGTCCCCCATGACATTCTGATAGGCAAACTGGAAGACTGTGGAGTAGACTGTAGAACAGTTCGGTGGATAGGGAACTGGTTGGAGGACCGCACTCAAAGAGTGGTGGTCAATGGCGCTTCATCAGATTGGAGGGAGGTGTCCAGTGGGGTGCCGCAGGGCTCGGTTTTGGGCCCGGTACTTTTCAATATTTTTATCAATGATCTGGATGAAGGAGTGGAAGGGCTGCTCATTAAATTTGCTGATGATACCAAATTGGGAGGGGTAGCAAACACCCAAGAAGATAGAATTAAAATTCAACAAGACCTGAATACACTGGAGAAGTGGGCAGCTGTGAATAGGATGCAATTCAACAAAGACAAGTGCACAGTATTACATCTGGGCCACAAAAATGAGAAGCACAAATACTGGATGGGGGATATACTTCTGGGCAGTAGTATATGTGAAAGCGATCTTGGGGTAAGAGTGGACTGTAAACTGAATATGAGCAGTCAGTGTGATGCAGTGGAAAAAAAGGCTAATTCAATCCTGGGTTGTATCAAAGGGGCCATAGCATCGAAATCGCAGGAGGTCATAGCCCCTCTCTATACTGCCTTGGTCAGGCCACACCTGGAGTATTGTGTGCAGTTCTGGAGGCCTCACTTCAAAAAGGATGTGGACAAAATTGAGAGGGTGCAGAGGAGAGCGACGAGGATGATCAGGGGTCTGGAGACTGAGCCCTACGAGGAAAGGCTGAGGGCCTTGGGAATGTTTAGTTTGGAGAAGAGGAGGTTGAGGGGGGACATGATTGCTCTCTTTAAATATTTGAAAGGCTGTCATTTGGAGGAGGGCAAAGAGCTGTTCCAGTTGGCAGCAGAGGGTAGGACGCGAAGCAATGGGCTAAAACTACATGCACAAAGGTACCGACTGGATATTAGGAAAAACTTTTTCACCGTCAGAGTAGTTCAAAAGTGGAATCAGCTGCCTAGGGAGGTGGTGAGCTCCCCCTCACTGGCAGTTTTCAAGATGAGGCTGGATGAATACTTGTCAGAGATGCTTTAGGCTGATCCTGCACTGGGCAGGGGGTTGGACTAGATGGTCTGTATGGCCCCTTCCAACTCTATGATTCTATGATTTCTCCCCTTTTCATTGCAGAAATCAATTTTATAAGCCCAAAATTATTGCATTTAATAGAAAAGAAGTGTAAGGGAACTTACAGTAGTCCACTGAGTTAAAATAATTATTTGTTTTCACAGTTTAGTTTTCAATCCTGATGTACCTCCCACAAAGATGGTTCAAGAGTGTACACCCTTGTCCTGCATCCAGCATGAACGGCCATGGTAATGTGTGCAATATATTCTGCAATACTGACTGAATACAGAATAGAAGATTATAGGTATTCCAGATCTGTCTCCCATTCTATGTTTGTAGCTTTTAAAGAAAGCCTCCATTATACTAAGAAAGATCAAAAATAGGTTAAGATGCTGGTATAGATGCAGGGGCTTTAGTGTGAATGTTCATTCTTTTACAATCTCGAAAACTTCTGTAATCAAAAATCTGTCAACACTGAAACAAACAGAGATGCTTTTGCTCAGCTCATTTGAAGCCTGGTATGCAGAATGGCAGCTTTCTGCATCAGCCACACTGCAATCCTCCAATACGCTTTTCCAAATACACATGGACACACAAGAAACTGCCTTATACAGAATCAAATTATTGATCTAACCCATAATGTCCACTCAGACTTGTAGTGGCTAGCCAAAGTCTCACATCACCATTCACATCTCCAGCTATCTGATCCTTTGAAATGGAGATGCCAAAGATTGATCCCGGAACTTTTTGCATGTCAAGTGGATGCTGTCCCACTCTCTCTGAATAGGAACTGAGTTTAATTAGACTTGCTTCCAAGTAAACAGACTCAAAGGTCCCATTTTTAAAAAAAAAAACATGGAGCTGTATTCAACATCTGTTTCTGCCAGCGGGACTGTACTTCTGGTGGAGAGCAGAAGAGGATCGTCACCAATTTCACCCTTCTCAAGGCAAGCCGTTACATCCTCCCCAGGGCTATTCCTGGGGATCTCCTGAGCCAGTTTTTGGGGGGATGGGGGGCATGGAGGGCTAGAGCAGGAAAAATCTGTTCACTGGATACAACCTACAGCTTCCAAAATGCATTAAGATTGGGGTGTACTTATATAAGCATGATCTTAATATTGTTACAGGTCCTATTCACGCTCCATCAAGACAGAGATAAAAGTTTTGGCCAGGAATCCACAGATTTTAGTTTGGCTTAACCATTTAGTTTGAGGAAGCCATTATTCCCTTCCACTGAGCTATCTAGCACACTCAGAAGCCGTGGACAATGTGTCCTATATCATGTACTGTGGAATGAACAGAAGTAGTAGGAGTCTCCATGCCATTCCTGCCTACTTCATCTCAGCCAGAGACTTTCCTGACCCTCCCCGTAAGTCCTTGACTTGTGGATAGAGAAGAGAGGACCCATGTCAAACTGAAGTTTGGAGTAAACAGTAGTTTTGCCTACTTGAAAGCAGGACAAACAAGATTTCCTTCAAATTCTCAGTTATTTACTGAGAGCTTGAGAGAAGATACTCTGTGTGCACTTCTGGTAGGGGCTAACCAGAGGTATTGAACAGATTGTGGAGGCTTCGAGTTGGCCCTAAATCAAATGCAACTGGATCCTTGCCATAGAAACACAGTGACTATCGTGATGCACTATACATAGGTCTGCTTTTGAAGTCAACTCAGAGACTCCAATGGCTCAGTTATCAAGAGCTAGGCAGAGAATGCATTATATCCATTCTGCAGTCACTCCATTGGCTGACCCTCAGTTACTGGGTTCATTTCAAAGTACTCGCTATCACATACAAAGCCCCACATGGACTTGGAGCCAGTGTGGTTTAGTGGTTAGAGTGTTGGACTGGAACTGAGAGAACCTGCTTTGAACCCCCACTTGGCCACGGAAGCTTGCTGGATGATCTTGGGCCAGTCACACACTCTCACCCTAACCTATCTCACAGGGTTGTTGTGATGATAGAGGAGAATGATATAAGCCACCTTGGGCCCCAAGGAAGAATTTTTTAAAAAATCTGCAGGATCACCTCTCTATGTTCTATGACAGCTTCACTCATCTGTTCAGGGCCTTCTGCAGAAGCCATCCAGCAAACCAGCAAGGTCAACAGCAACCCATACACGTGCATTTTCTGTTGTGGCCCCCACCTTGTGGAATGGCCTGCTGAAGGAGGACAGGGCAGCTCCCACACTTCTATCATATTGCAAACTATGTAAAACAGAGTCATTAGGTTTTTTAAAACAAGACTATACTATACAGAATGGTTTAGGAAGGCACTTTATAAAAGGAAAGGGGCTATGGGCACTGGGTACAGGACATACTATCTATTTGCTACATGTATTATATATATATTTAAAAATCTAAATGAAAACAATACCTATATATATTAAGATTTTTCTTCACCCTAAATCAGTTCAGGTTATATAGTATGCAACCAAGGTATATCTACACAATATATTAAGTTAGGTTTCGGATACTGTCAAATTTAAACAGGCACATCTTCCAGACCCAGAACTACATTACTATAAATGTTTCTCTAAATCTGGGCTTGACAAATCCCAGGTTATCATGGTGTTTAGACATTTCACTGTGGTGCCTGGTATTATCAGCAATGATTTTACTGTAGCATCTCTCAGCAATATCTGTGAAAGTACGAAAGGTTAAATCTAGCATGTTTTTCCATTGGTGAAAAAGGGAAGCGATTCCCTTTGACCACCAAAAAGGCTATGTTTGGGAATACATGGACCAAAGTCATGTGGAATGGGGGCTGTAATAAGTAGAGGAATTGGCTGAGATTGATAGAAAAGATTGGCTGAACCCAACCGTTTATTTTTCATCAAAATGTTTTATAGCATGACACAGAACCAACCAAATGTGTAAAAAGTTCATTCCATTGCGAGTTTATATGTAAGCTTAACTTTACACCAGTCAGTCAGGGTAGATGAGTTCACCTCTTAACCAGGTGCTTTCTATACTGGCTCCAATATTCAATGATATTGTCATGGTGGTAACAACCAGGATTAACCTTATACTAGATCACTTTTGTCATAGCTTTAATAAAATAATGACAAACTGTGAAGAGTTTATGATTAAGCTTTATGGTAGTAATAATTAGAAAATTTATTCATAAAAATACAAAACCTTTAAGGATGAAAAATTAGACTGGTTCCTAAAATTTTGACCTGGTTCCTAGAGGCAAAGAAAATTCTTCAAGGCCTGCTCTAAATTATTTTTCTTCTTGTTGTGGACAAATATTTTATGGAGTAATTTTACAGTTTACACAAGATTTAGTAATGCCATTTTAGACATGGAAGACAGTGGGTGAAGTTCTAGGAACACTCCTCAGATTAAGCCCCACTGCCTAAAATGGGATCTACTTTTGAATAGACCTGTTTAGGATTGCTCTCTGTATAACATAGCCAGCGACACAAAAAATCCAAGGTAGAGATGAGGACTTGAGTTCCTAGATCTAAATTTAAACTTTTATCCATTGGAGTTCTATCACTGGTACTAACTGCACTAGTTTTCATTTGTCTGATGCCAACCCACTAGATGTGCCTGGCAAACATCATATTGTTTATCACCGTGACCAATGCTGTCTCCTCAAAGTTCCTTGATCAGACCACTTCTCAAAACTACACACTCTTGTAATTATCTGTCACTGAAAGTAATCTTTTCCACACTGTAAAGGGTTTAATCTTCTGTTCCCGTCCTCTCTGACTTTTCAACTTAGTTTTTGAAGTTTGGACAAGAGCTTATAGAGTGTATATACTTTATCAGCTCTCATATTTTAGCAGCAATGTCGCTAGAGACAAACATACTCCTAGATCAATATGTGCTTATCTTTAATTGAAAGACATGTATAGGCTTGAAGATACACTGGAAAACTGGGGATGGAACCATCTTTATCACACTTTGCCAAGTTTAACGGTATTGTTATTTTTGTAGAGTGCCATCATACTCTAATCCTTAACGTAAATGATTCTTAGCCCTTTCCAAAGGCAAGCTGTATACTTTCAAGTATATTAACAGACAAATCTTGAAACATTTGTATAAATGTTATGTTTAGATCTGCATGGAATTTTTCTTCCTTAATTACAGCCTGCAAAAAATTTCAGCTAGCTATTGCTTTATATTCTGATAAAGCATTGTGTTGGTTGTTGTGGGTTTTTCCGGGCTGTATTGCCGTGGTCTTGGCATGTAGTTCCTGACGTTTCGCCAGCAGCTGTGGCTGGCATCTTCAGAGGTGTAGCACCAAAAGACAGAGATCTCTCAGTGAGATCTCTCTGAGAGATCTCTGTCTTTTGGTGCTACACCTCTGAAGATGCCAGCCATTGCCCGTTTGTCCCTACGGAGGCCGGCGGACGTGCGCGGCGCCTCGAGTGCTGCCGGGCCATGAGAAACGGCAAAGAGCAGAACTAGGCGAGAGCCTACAAGTAAGCGAATCCCTTCTGTTACTACAAGCGCACGCGAAGGAGTGGTGGGATCTGAAGCTAAGAAGGCTCGTTCTTCCCCTTCTCTGAGTTTCAGAATCTGGTTGGCGGTTCCCCCCCCCTAAAATGGCAACAAAAAAACAAAGTCCCGCCCTTGGCAAGTCAGTTTCGGCTGCCTTAAAGGGAGAATCGCTGGAGGAAATTGTACGGAGGGCGGTTGGTGAAGCTATAAAACCCTTTGTTGACAAGCTGAATGAAACAGATCAAAGGGTGGGCTTAATTGAGAGCGAAGTGAAAACCATCAAGGAAGCAGCGGGGGGGGCAGAGAAGTCTGCTCGGGAAAGTGCGTCACTCGTGAAGGCTACGAATAAAGAGCTTAAACTGGTGGAGAATCAGTTGATCGGGCTACAAGTGGAACGAACACAGACAATTTTGCGCCTCCAGAATGTGAAAGAGGAGGAAAACGAGGACTTACGGGGTCTTGTCTCGGAACTATTGGCGACACCCGCGAGGGCAACTAAAGAAGAAGTTAAAAGCGCCATTTTGGAAGCCAGTCGGGCTACTTCAAAGTATGCAATGAAGCGTCAGTTGCCGCGCGAGATCATCATCGATTTTTCATCTAAGAGGATCCGGGACACTATCCTATACAATTCATACAATGCAGATTTGGACTTCTTGGGCAACAAAATTAAGATATTGAAAGACGTCCCATTTCTAGTCCGGAAAAGACGTTTTAAGTATAAAAAGTTCGCAGCTCTTCTGAGAGAACGTGGAATAAAGTACAAATGGTTATTTCCGGAAGGAATCTGGTTCACCCATAAAGATCAAGCCTTTAAGATATTATCAGAAGATCAACTAAGGGATTTTGAGGACAGGAACCCAGAATTCCAGTGCACCAAGCAAGACGAAAAGGAGAAGTCTGAGGGGGAGGGGGAGGAAACGAGCACTGCGGCTGCAGTTGCGCAGAGAGAACTCCGTCCGGGACCCAGGAGGGGAAGAAAAATTTAACTTGAAATTAAATTGTAATTTGCATTTAGTAAGGTCAACCACTCCATCAATATAATATAAAGCTTTAACTTTTGAATAATGGCAGTATGAAGGGAAAACAGAAATGTAGTGTTTAGTGTTTGTAGGGTACCTTCCCCTTTTTTCCACCCCTCCCTCCCTCTCTCTTTTTTCTCTCCTCTTTCCTATCCCTTGTGCTATTGTAGTCTTTTGTAGTTACTGTTTTGTAGGGTATGTATGTATGTAGTAGTTGTATGTTAGATATTGAAAATAAAAAATTATATATATATAAAAAAAAAAAAAGGAACTACAATGCCAAGACCATGGCAATACAGCCCGGAAAACCCACAACAACCATCGTTCTCCGGCCGTGAAAGCCTTCGACAATACATTAAAGCATTGTGTATTTGACAGCCCCAATGCCCATGATAACCACAAGGTTAAGAGACCAAGGGTGGAATAATAGCTCTTTATTATTTTCACACATTTGGGAATATGTGGGAATATGTGGGACATTTGGGAATATGTGGGAATAAGTTTAACACAAAAAGAACAAGGTAGCAAATGCACCTGACAAAACTATGGTATAAAAGCCTAAACCAGTAGTACTCACTCTGCTAGACACAGAGAGCCACACTCAATTACTGTCAACTCAAATCCCCACATTTACATCCCTGCCTAGCATGAGATCTGCACCTCAGGGAGGCTTGTAGCTTTTCTGTTCCTCTCACAGCAGCTGCTTCAAAGTGGGAACCAACTGCCAACCACATTCCTCACTAGGCAAGAGACTACTTTCCTGAAACATAGGTTAGACTCCACATTGGGGAATGGTGCTTAGAAGAGCCACAGGTGGCATGTCAAAGAGGTACATGTGGTTCTAGAGGCACTGAGTATCACTGGCCTAAACCAAACATGAAACAGCACAGAGTTAACACTCAAATGCAAATCACCTTCCTTGAAAATGAATCCCCTGGATTTTCACAGAACTTTCATTTACAGTGTTGTCCTAAGCAGTGTTGCATTCTTCTAAATCCACTGAAGTCAACAGCTTTAGAAGTGCCTAACTTTGTTTTGAATGATACTATTAACCTGTGAACTTCCGATGTCATTGCCACTGACAGCAATGGTAGTGGCTTCCAAGATGCACGCTTAGAATCGAAAGTTAGATGCCAGGTAATCGCAGTAGGCATTTACATTTTGTTTACTCAGAAGGTGATAGCGATAGTCAAGTTGCAGCTAAACAAAGAAGAGCAAAAGAGCCCTGTGGTACCTCGAAGTCAGATTTACTGGGACGTGTTTATTTGTGCGCTTTTTTAAAACAAAATTTACATTTCAGACTATTTACACAAGACTCCGAAATCCAGCCAGAGCGTGAGGCAGCAAACAGAAGAGGCATTTGAAACACTGTACGGTCTTTGGTCAACGAAGTGGGAATGAAAAACTTTCCCGATAATTGCCCTTATCCCGGTGCCTCCTTGCTGGAAAGAACCTGGGCCCGCTCCCTCCTCTGACCGCGGGCGCCTGCCCCAAACCCCCTCTTCCTATCTTCCCCGCCACTGCCGAGGCTTCCTCCGCGACCCATACAGCTGCTTCTTCCCCAAGGAGCCGACTTCCCTCGTCTCTCACTGACCTGCCCCACCAATCTGGGCAGCGATCGAAGGGAGCCTTCCAAGATATCGAGGGTCGCTTTTTCCGTAGGGTCCCCCGACACGATCGGCGCAGCCGAGCCAAGCTCTCCCGCGCCGGCGACGGAGGCCATGACAGCCAACCAGGACCTATTCCCGCTCGCCTGGACCACGCCCCCGCCCCTCGGCCTCGTCGTCTGAAGATGACGCGTTCGGAGACGCGTCGTCCTTCCCGTTCACAAGGAAGACTGACGGTGGAAGTGGCCAATCTGCTGCAGCCTGCCCGGCCTACGGGCCGAAGGGGGTGGGACTTCTGAACGGCCTTTTCTGATCGGGCGCTTTGCTGCGGGAAGTCGACCGGACAGCATGTCCAGGGGCAACTTGGCCGGCTTTCGAGATTTGAGGGTGTGGAACAGCATCGAGCAGAGGAAAGCATGGTCGAATATGGTGTTGTCGCCTCTACACGTTTGTTTCCCCCATCTTACTTAATGTAAACATTTATGTCCCGCTGTCTTCGAACAAGTTTCATCCTATGGTTTATAGGACAAAACTAATACATGCAAATCGTGCAATGAAATCATAATCATAAAATGTACTGCATTGTCTCAAAGCCTTAGCAAGCAACATTTATAAAACAATCACTATACACGCAATAAAATCAACAGTATATGGACATCGATTAAGGCGATACAATCCAGCGATAGAGAAACCTGTATTTAAGGGCGGGACGGCGGAATAAGGCATCTACTGTGATCCTCCACTTTTTTTTTTTAAGTGCCCTCAAATTCAGTATCAAATTGCACACGACAGCCAGGTCCATATATTGAACCATAAAAAAATAGGTCAAGCACTTTGTGACCCTCCAGTGGTACAAAAACATGGCACCAAGTCAAGGACCTTCAAGAATTCATACGATTTGTTACTTCTCAAACCAATCCGCCATGAAACTCGAGCTCTTATAGTTGATAGAGAGCACTATAAAAATCATGGATCCATCATGCCATGGCATCACCGTGGTGCAAAAACATGGAACTAAAAGGCACAGATCCTGATGGATCCTCTGGATTGTTACATGGGATTCCACGTAAAAAAAAATTAGTTGTTTCTATCTAACAGATTTGATACTCTCCATTCACAGACAAGAACATGACAATCTGTGCCTTGGATATTTTTGCACCATGGTAAAGAGTCCAGTAGCACCTTTAAGACTAACCGACTCTACTGTAGCATAAGCTTTTGAGAACCACAGCTCTCTTTGTCAGATGCAGGCACTTGGAGATTTCTCAGAATTTGAATCATCATGTAGTGATGAGAAGTGTAGTGATGAATACTCGTAAAATGCTAAGTGTACACAACACAGCACACACTCCTGACAAGCTTCTAATCTTAAATTACCCTTAAATTAAAAATAAAATGCAGTCTTAAAATCTCTCTTAAAACTAATAACATTATCAATCAAAATAGCGGCAAGAAGTTAGAGAAATAAACATCCTTTAATTGCTCTCTGGTGAGGATATTTGACATTCAGGAAAGATGCAGTCCTGTTTTTTCTTCAGACAGACATTAGAACTTCTTTGAGTCCCTACTTATTGTTTGTCTGCTGCATGTACTGATTTATTGGAAGTATGTACAGTACTTTATCGAATGACTCATCTTTTTATCCTTATGCCAGAAGCAGAGGCAAATGAAAAAAACAGCTCTCAGCAGCATGGACGCAAAAAAATTTAGAGGAAGCACTTTATTTTGAATTTTTAAAACAAAACAAAAAATCCTATGCCTACATATTAGCAAGAAAGTGCCTATATACTATCTGTGTATCTGTTGTATTTTTACCTTCTTCTTCTCCAAGGAGCTCAGCAACATTTGTTTTCAAGTAAACATGTTTAGAATCAAACTTAACTTGTCTTTCTCTGTTGATTTCAATGTATGTAAGTAGGGTTGCCAGGCCATCTGCTGATTGCTGCTGTAGCCTGCCACCATTCTAAGCAGTAGCAGGAGAAAAATAAAAATAACAATGCTGCTGGCCTCTGTGCTGGTATGTCACCTCCAGGTACAACCCAAAACTGGTAGCTGTATTTTTACCATAGAGTTTCTAGAGACTCCTAGAACCCATTGCCACTTCCATGTATCCAGAAGTGACATGACTACACCGATGTTGCCAATGTCATCATCAATACCCCACACACCCCATGTCCCCACCCCCAAAGCTCCCACTGGTTGGGCAAGGAGCTGCAACCTTTTTGAGTCTGTGGGCACCTTTACAGGGTGGTGGACACAAACAAAAAAAGTGTACTGCAGGAGATGGCACCAACCACAAAATGACAAGGAGTGAGATTATGCATAACTCTAATAGCTCTAACTCTAACTCTTCAACATTTCAGTAAGAAGCTCTGTTTAACAGGATGCCTTTTAAAGTGAACATATTGTTTAAAATATTTTCTTACATAAACAACTTATTGTATTCAAGTACTATGGTGGCACCAGCTGCCAAACCAACTTAAAAAAAATCTCCATAGCCAATCAGATCTGCAGTGGCTAACCAGAAACTCTGCTGGGCAAAAGTGCCTCTTGGCCTTGCCCACTTTCTAAAAATATTTGGCAGATGCCAGGAAAGGAGTTGGCAAGTGCCATGATACCCATGTTGAAGACCTCTGTTCTAGGTTGTACATTTGGATATTTCCAATTTGAAACAGCATCCAAAATGTCCTGTTTGGTTTCAGATCCTAATCTGAAACTAAACTAAAATATCTCTTCTGAAACTAAACTGGGAATTTTGAGCACTGTTTCAATTCAGAAATAGAATGGACATCCCTATTCTACGTCCACACATAGGATTGCCAACTTCCAGACCACAGAGAACAATTATGGAGAAAATGGCAGCTTTGGAGAGTGGACAGGAGACTACCTGTGATGGCAGGAAATCTGCTGGGCAGCCCCTCTTATCTACCAGTGCCTCAAAGGCTGGCCGTGGAAAAATTGGCAGCTATAAAGTGTTTCTGAATTCTAGTGTCTCTCTGACATCATGATGTCTCTTTTGGTTTTTTGCTGGACACGATGTTGTGCCACTGTGACATCAGCATTCCTGTCCCCACCTCCCAAATTCTCCTTAGGGTGCCAGGCAGCAGCTTGGCATGCCTGACACCATGGCATCAAATTCCTGTTTAGCTCCATCCTCTCAAAAAGCTCCACCCTCCCCAGGCTCTGCCCACAAATCCCTAGGAATTCTCCAACCCAGAAATGACAACCTTGTCCACACAAATGGATTCCTGACAGAGCGACCACAATTCCATTGTTACCACATTGTAAACCATTTATGAACATTAAAGGTTTTCATAACCAGATCTAGGAAGTTGTTGAAGGTGGGGGAGTCACTGTATACATGCATGTCTTTCTGCTGCCTGGGGTAGTTTGGGAGAGGGTGTAGCTCAGTAAAAGTATACATGGTTACTAAGCTGTGTACATTTAAAAAATGCATTTTTCAGATTCCAGCATCCAGAATATATATATTTGGTATTCTGTATATTCAGGTCCAAAAATACTAGTATATGGGAGGTGGGGGGAGAATCCAAGGCTTTCTCCGGGATGCAGGAAGCCTTATAGAAACACACAGCAACAACCACTGACCAAAAGCCTCCCAATGTAAACAAAACCAACTAAGCTCAACAGAACCAACATCAACCCAGATAATACTAGCAGACTGTTGTGGGCCCGGTCAGCACAGGCAGGATAGTCCAAGTCTAGTCCAAGGTCAGTGCACGAGTTCAAAGCCAGGTGAGAGTTTCAAGTCCAGAATCCAGAAGCAGGTCAAGAGGTCCGTAGGGCAGTTACCAGTCAGAGCAAGAGCTATCCAGAAGCAGGGTCAAGGCACAGTCTGGTGGTCACACAGCAAGACAAGGGCAGAGCACAGTTCAGCAGCATGGTCACAGCAGGAACAGGTGTCCAACATGTTGCTTCCACACCTCCTGGTTGTCTGTGGCAGGGTTTTATAGACAGGCTGGGCTGACAGCCAGCTGCTTGGGAGCTATCCTGTGCTTACTTCTTCATCGCTCTCCACAAGCAGCTGGTGTCTGGCCAGGAGGCGTGCACTGTGCCGCCTCTCTTGCAGCTCCCCCCGCTGCTTTTGTCTACGGAGCTCTCTGGGTGAAGCTGGAGGTTTGGACGTCCTTGGCAGTGCTTCACTAGTGGTGGTGGAACAGGAGGGCATGGGTGCTGCTGGCTCAGCTGCTGACTGAGGGCTTTGGGTAACTGCTGGCTGGGCGTCACCAGTGGTGCTTTGGCTGCAGGGTGTTGGGACTGCTGGCTCAGCTGCTGGCCTTGGACTTTGATCTGCCAGCAGCTGTTCCTCCTGATTACCGGCTTCAGCTGCATCAGGGCTGGCTTGGCTGGTTACACAAGGCTCCTCTTCCTCCGAGGAGACCTCAGGCTCACTGGGCCCCATGACTCAGACCCAAACTAAAGAAGACCCAACAGAACCAGTGTCATTCACATATGTCAGGTGGAACTCAGGCCACTGCAAGCCCAACAGAACCAACATCAACCCAGAAAATCCCAGCACCCAACCTGGCAAGCCAGTAGTGCCAAGGCAGCCAGCCAGACCTGGCAATGGCATATGGCAGGCAAACAACACTGGCAGAGATTCACCTATTGTGGTGCTGCCTCTCCCCCCTCCTCCTGCCAACTGGGGAATCTGCGAAGGCGAGAAACACTCTGCGGCAACAACTTTTAAAATGCAGTTCCCAGATATTCTGGAATATATCTGGATTATTCAGGAATGTAAATACCAGTTTATTTGAATATATCTGAATAAGACAGATACATCCAGATATACTCGAATACATCTGCCCTCAGATATATTTGAGTATATTCCCTGCCCTCAGCAGGTGGCTGGAGCTGGCAACCCTATTTGTGCATGTTGTTTCATTCTGGCCTTTCACCTCCTATATGTTGCATGGTTGTTTGCAACCCCTATGTGCACCTGTAGTTTGGAATACACTTATTGAACATATTGCAGTTCTGAGTGAATATGCATCAGATCAGGTTCCTTGTGGAGAAGGTTGAGGGGGGCGGGTCATAATCTGTTTGTTTATCATACCTTTATCCTGTTCTTCCTTCAAGGAAATGCAGACCTGATTTTTTTTCTCAGTCTCCATACTATCCTCACAACCCTATGAAGCAGGTTAAGTAAGTTTATGCCTGTGACCCCATTTGTATAGTACATCCTAGCTCACTAAAATGTCCAGATTTTCTATGGCAGGCTTCTGGCCTTTTATAGTGATGACAGATAACATTAGATTAATCCCTGAGGATTAATGGGGACATCCAATTCCAAAATGTGTCTGCTTAAGGGATGTACGCTTCATGCATCTAATAAAGAGAGCTCTAGATTCACCAAAAACTTAAGTCTGTAAAGTGCCACTGGACTCCTGTAGCAGCAAGTTAAGTCTGTTGGGTTCTTCACTGGACCAGCCAAAATGATTCAGATAACCATTTTCTACATGTGCAATTCAATCAACATCGACGTTTTGTTTACCAGGTTGGCATATATTGAACTGGTTTTGTGAATTGTTAGGTATGTCTTGATTTCTCAAGTGGGTTAAACCAAGGAAGGCCAAATTACAATCTGGAAACAGGTTGAATGTTTCACAGTGCAAGCAGATCAAGTGACCTGACTTCAGTACTGTCAGGATGAGAGTTTAGGATTGCTCAAATATGTTTCCTCCCAAGAAACGTGGTTCCTGGAATGAGAACTTGGTTCCTCAGGATGAGAGTTTAGGATTCTCAAATACTTTTCCTTCCAAAAGAATAAGTTGAAGTTATGATGGGGTTTTTGAATGCTATACCGTTTTTACAGCACAACAGTTCAATTTGAAGTTCCCTTTATATCCTTTTTATTTTTATGCATGCAGCCCAAAAGATGGACCTCTGACAGGCCATAATAGACTGCTCCTTTCCCAGGTATCGCCTGCTTGTTTCCTTTATATGTGAATAGGAAATGGCTTAAAGGCACCTGTGTTATGAAGGTCCCAGGGGCAGCTGCCTGGCTAGTGAATGCCTGATTATGTGTTAACATGCTTTGTCAGATATTGGCAGAATCTGTTCTCTTCTTTTGCCTTTTCAGCAAGGGTGCTATTGATGGACTGACTACCCATTTATAGAAATGTTGTCCATCAAACTGTGAGGAGGGACAATGGTGTTTTTCTGTGGCCAGTGACTGTGGGAAACTTTTCTTTGGCTATTCAGGCAATTTTTGTAGCTCTGCTCTGAAGAGGAGAGACTGATGAGTGCTAAAACTACAATTAAGCAAAGCCAGACTTCAATGGAAGGCTGTAGTGTAGTCTGCTGTTCTCATTTTTTTTTATTTGCAGGAGGAAAAAAATCTATGGGTTTTCACTTTGCTGTGTGGCATTCAGCGGGGGGCTATTACAATCCTAAATTTTTTTCTTGGACCACCTAATTCTAAGTAAAAATTAAATGTAATGAGAGCCACTTGGAGTTCTGAATATTTTAAAGCATAATTCCCACAGAAGGGATTCGACCTAAACTGCAGTGAGCATCAGTTGGCTAATTATAGCTGCATTTATATTACAGCAGGTGTCAGATGCAGTCATCTCAATAAAGTCCACATAATACTCAGGGGGGGAAATAACAAAAGCTTTTCTTTGAATGTGGGTACTAATTTCCGTAAGGTGTCATACGAGTGCTGATACTTCTCCTGAGCAATAAGAAGGACGCTGCAGCTCTAAGTTTTATTTTTTTTTTGCTTTCAGATGAATTGACACTGTAAAGCACTTGCTAGTCAGACTTGGCAGATGTTAGTAGTTAATACTAGCATTGCAGAGGTTGGAATATAATGCAGAGAGTCTTATGTAAATACTTTTAGATGATAGGCCTATTTGGAGAAGGAGAGTGAGCACCATTCCAGCTCACTTAACAAAAACTGAAGAGGCCGTAGTGGAAGATCTGCAGTTCCCTCTATTTTAAGATTGTCTTGGATCTTCCAAACATGAGAGACAGGGACTGAAGGCTACTGGGAGATTTGGCAAGGCTTATTAGACAATTCACAGTCACACTCTACATTTATACTAGCTGTGGTTTAGGGTCACTGCAGCTGATTGGTGAGCCCTTCAAGCATCACACTGGAAATCTGTTTGCTGAGGTAAAATGCTGTGGCCTTTCATACTTTCCTGTGTCTTGTTTCCATGGGTTTCAGGCAAGTGACTAAAGCTGGATTAAGACATGCTGAGACCCCCAAACTATGTCAAGTTTAAGTGGCCCAATAACATTACCCCCCATAGTGATTTAGTTTTTTAAAGGGTTTCTTTGTATTTAGGGGGGGGCCCTCCTCATCTGATCCCCAAATTGTAATTTATTTAGCTGGTGTATAAATCCTGCACTGCATGCAACAATGCTTTATAACTAATAAAAAAAAAAGTATTTTATATACGAATAGTCGAATGGCCCTGATCTGGAGACTGGAGCCATGAATGGACAAGACAGATCTTCCTACACACTTACAAAATGCCCCAGGTTTGCAGAAAAATCTGAAATCTTAAATAAGTGTGTGTGTGTGTGGTTTATATTTATATATATGGTTTTTTAAAAAACCATATATTACATATATATGTTTTTTTTAAAAAAACAAAATGATAAAAAGCTTTAACCAGATGCCCTCAGTGACTGTTGCTAGGCAACCATGACAGATCAGCCAGTATTCCAGGCTTGCTTTCTGTCACTAAAAGCCAAGGGGAGGAGGCTTTTCCAGGGCTGTTTGGGCCTTTGAGGGAAGACTCATCGGAGCCAGGCCCAGAAGCAATCACCAGGTGCCTTGATGCTGCATGAATTGCCTGACTCACCCAGGCCAAGCTGCTTGCTACTGTTGAACAGCAGCTCCCCCAAGCTAGTGTAGTGTAGTGGTTAGAGTCGCAGAGTATGATCTAAAGGAAGCTTACTGGGAGACTTTGATCCGGTCACACACTCTCTGCCTAACCTACCTCTCAGGGTTGTTGTGAGGATAATACAGAGGCAAGGAGAATGATGTAAGATGCTTTGGGTCTCCATTGTGGAGAAAGGCAGTATATAAATGAAGAAAATAAATAGACATAGATGAAGATAGGGGGCAGATATAAGGTAAGTTGTTTAATGGGTTTGAAGGACAGAAGGACATAGAGAAAGGTAAGCATATGGAAGCAGCAAAGAGGAGGGAAAGAGGAAATAGCCTGGGTAAAGGTAGGGTTGCCAGGTCCCCTTATGCTCCCAGCAGGAGGCTATCACTCCTGGGACATTGTGCCGCACCAGGAGCGCACCATGGGAAGCTCATTTCCACACCTTTTCCCCTGCTGGCCAGGTGAGTGGTGGCAGGGGAAGGAGGCTGGGAGCAGGGGATCCTGGATACAAGGGAAAGTGAAGTACCCCCAGCAAGTTCTTACTCTGGGCCTGGCTCAACCAGCACCATGCAATTAGGCCACAGGGGAGAGGCTGCTGGGGAGGGAAGAGGGGGAAGGTGAAGACAGGAGGACAGACAAAGGTGGGTGAGCTGAAGAGAGGGAAACAGGAAAGTGGGGAGAGGCTATGGAGGGCAAGGATCAGAAAGAAACATGGTGGGGCAAGGAAATGAGATGGTCCCCATAAGTCCTTGCAGGTCCCCACGTGAAGTCGTCTTAAGTAGAGAATTAAAAGTCTCTGGTAGAAAATAAAATATCTATTTGTCTATGACTTAAAGCCTCCTCCCTCTGTTTAATATCCCCTATCTTCTCTTTGACCTTATTAATTAAATAGTTAAGTTATATAATAAAGTACCAATGATCATGTAAGAGTTTTTGCCCTTAAATAGCAAGTGTAGGTGGCAGTTCAAGTTAGGGCTGCTAGGCCTCCTCCTGGCAATCCTTATTGCCAAAAAGACACTGGCATTGTGTGTGCTGTGATGTCATGATGAGAGGCACTCTCAGTGCCATTATACCTCTCTAGGAATTGCCCAAAACTCTATGGTTTAGAAATAACTGATGTTACTTCTTGGTTTTCACCAGAAGTGACCCCATGCCATTTGCCCAATGGTAATTTTTCCCGCAGTGAGATCTGGCAACCTGTATATTTAGATTTAAAGAGCAGGAAGATAAAACCCCCAAGAAGGCTTGCCCTATAAAATATGAAACTACCCAGACTCTGAGATCATCCAGTATTACCTGATTTATGCATTACCCTTCTATTGGGGGGCTCTGCGTGATAGGGCTTTTTTGGTGTTGGGTCTCCCCTGGCAAACAAGTGGGAGCGAGGGGGGTGGTACTTACATAGCAAAAAGTGATAAAGACTTGGCTCTAGTGCTATGTTGTCACTTCCAGATCACGCTGGAAGTAATGTCATTGACTCGGGCCCCAAGTGAGAGCCCATTTTCTTTGGCTGTCTCCTCCCAACAATCAGCTGGTGATCAAGGGGCAGAAGCAAAAATTGCCATGAGATTGCCAGCCATTTGCAGGCACCAGGCAAGCCTAACTCAGGCTATGAAATGCCCTTCTTCAGGAAGTTAGTTCCTCCTTAGTAGTGTTTACTAATTTAAAAAGAGTAATATGGTACTGTATCAAAGTTAAGGTTGCCAGGCTATACCTGGCAACTGGCAGGAGGGCTAGGGAAAAGGGGGCAAAGTGTGACATCGGTGACATTGCCCTAATTGGGCTGAAAGGCAGGATATAAATCTTTAAATGAATGAATGAGTCATTGTGAAGCTCATTTGGAGTGAGGGAAATGCTTCCTGTACACACTCTGTCTGTTATTACAACCTCCTAAGTCTCCTAACATGATTTGGCAGGGATCGCTGCTTGGAACCCTAGAAAGTTGCAGCCAGTTAGAACAGGCAATGCTGAGCTGGATAGACCGAAAGTCTGAGCTCTTGTCCACATGAGCTGCCAACTCTGGGTGGGGAAATTTCTGGAGATTTGAGGATGGAGCTTGGGGAGGTCGGGGTTTGGGGTGAGAGACCTCAGCAGGATATAATGCCATAGAATCCAACCTGCAAAACAGCCATTTTCTTCAGGGGAGCTAGTCCGTGTAGTCTGGAGATCTCCAGGTCCACCTGGAAGCTGGCAACTCTAGATGCAATGCAAGGGCAATAGGGCCTCCAGATGGAGGCTTTCACCACACTTTTTCTGCCCTAGTCCCCATGGTGACTATTTCTCCCTTCTCCTGTGCTATGTGTGTGTGGGCGGGGGTGGGAGGCGTGGGGGGAGGGTTCAAAGTTTTTTTAAAACCAGTAATACTGCTATCCATATGCTAATTGCTGATATATATTTTTTAAACTTTAAAAGGGGGGGAATTGCTGCTGTGTGGACAGGACTGGGAAAATGCAGTCCTTCCTGCTCACTGTCTTTGCTGAGAGCCTTCATTCAGCAAAGCAAGTTTGGGAAAGATCACAGAAAGTCAAGAGAAACCTGAGTGGTACGCAGAAGCACCCCAGTGCTGTGGGAGAGCTGGAAAATATCCCACTTCCAACAGCCAGAAAAATCACCTATGTGGATGCAGCCTGAGTTAGTATAAAGCAGCTTCATATGTTTACAGGAGGGGGGGGGGAGCATTCTGGAAAGGCTTGGTGGGTTCACTGGCTTCCTCGCCATTGTCACTGTTCCCTGTGTTGAAAACGGTGACCGTGGTGGTGGGCACATTCATTGCCTGCTGGCTCCCCCTGTTTCTTCTCCTACTGCTGGATGTAGCATGCCAGACCCAAGGTTGCAGCCTGTTATACAAGGCAGATTATTTCCTGGGCTTGGCTATGATGAACTCTTTACTGAATCCCATCATTTATACCCTAACCAGTAAGGACCTGAGACGAGCCATCTTCAAGTTACTGTGCTGCCTTCTGACAGTCACACAAGGTGCAGAGGAAAGCCGAGGAAAGCACTTTGGTCTTCCCATACTGGAGGGCAGCACCAGCAAGTCAGACTGCTCCTCACACCAGGGGTAGGGGCCCAATGCCAGCCTGTCAGCCAGGAATGGGACCCTCACAGCTAGCAATGCATTAGTGTTAAAAGCCGCTCATTGAATTCCTCTGTACGCTCTGCTTTTGGTGGGAGTGCTAGGGCATGTGTAGGCAGGGGGAGAGCAGGCTGCTAGAGGCATGCCTCCTAGCAGAACGAGACCAGAGTCTGTAGGAGTCCCAGTCTGGAATGGCAGGCAGAAAAACTGAGGACTAGGCCAGAAGAGTAGGGAATTTGGGCTCGATCTAGCTGTGGCCCAGGCAGTCATCAAGGCCTGGCCAGGATGCATTTATAGCCAGCCAGCCAAAGAGGAACCGATATATTCCCTAGGAGGATGGAGCCACTGTGGGCCCAGGGAGGCCAATACTGTCCCTTTCTCTTTCCCTTGACAGTCTTTTAACTAGGATTGAGCTGTCACTCTTGACCCCGGGATGCAAAATCAGGGTGCTGCTCTAGATCACCTGCCTCTTCTTCTCCCCTTCCTACACACCCCCTACAAACAACCTTCCCTCTTTCTCTCTACCCTCCTCACCTACCTACCATTCCTTGTTATTTATTTATTTTATTCGATTTATACCCTGCCCTCCCCACAGATGGGCTCAGGGCGGCTCCTCCCCCAAACCTTTCCCCCTTCCCAAACAGCCTTCCATGTGACTTGCAACCTGGCCTGGTCATTTGGAGCCCCCTGCGCAGTTTGTGTGTGGGGCTGTCTAGTTGTCCACAGAGGGGAGGGGTGCAGCACTTGCTCCCTGTTGCTGCCAACATGGCATCCCCCTGCCCCGCCGGGTGCCAGTGGTGCTGCTGATTGCCTCCATTTGTCCACGTATTGAGTGAATGATTGGGGAGGGGCGCAAGTTTAAAGCCCCCAAGATTTTTTTCCAGGGTCTGAGATTTTTCTGCAACCCTAGGGGAGGTTGCAGAGAAACGTCTTTTGTTCCCAAATACAGTTTAAGCATGTGGGGAGCACTAAGCACTTTGCAATTAGATATATAATATGTAGTAACCTACAGGTCATTAAGCCTCCAGATGGCTTTATCTCAGCCTTGGATATATGTAGCTTTAACTACCTAATCTTAGCTGGAAACCAAGTAAGCACCAAAGCTAAGGAATCTGGGTTGTTAGAGACAGGAGACAAAGATCAGTGCAATCCGCACAATCATATCCACCAGCTTCTGGAATGGGATGGAACCAAAAGACCTTGGAATTATGGTAACTATCTATTAGTCATCCTTTCAAGAACCATAATCAAGGAACTTCCTGCTAAGAAGGAGGAACTACTACCTTCTCATACATCTTTGCTGAACAGACAAGGAGATCCAGTGGGACAAATGTTCTACTTGTTCTAATGTTCTGATCTACTTTGCCATCCATCCAGATCATATGGGACCTATACAGAGCCAAGGTTTGGGACTTACAAGAGGAAGGGACTAGGGGTACAAAATTCCAGGGATCTAGATTACCCCCTCCGGGGGGGGGATCCATGGAGCACACTCAGCAATGAGCAGTTAGAGACAGTAACAACGCAACAAATCTCATGCGAGAAAATGCGATGTTCTGCATTTTTAGCGTGATGTTCCGCGTCGTTGCGAGTCAAGGTAAGCAGTGTGAAAAGGGCCCAGTTCTAATCAAGCATCTTGTGTGGTTTTGTGTGGGAGGGCAGAGGAATCTTTGTCTAAGGTGGCTGCCTGCAGCACTACAAAGCTCCTACAATATGGAAGAAACAGGGCCAAAATCAGCTGAGGCTGTCCAACATGGAGCAGTCAACAGACCAATATCACAATATGTTCCAGAGCATGCAGGTGACTAGACAGTTTTGTGTTTTGCAATCAGTGTATTAGGATCCTCAATTACCTAGAGTGTTGATGTTTAAAGTTCTGTACCCAGTTCAATCGATCACCTTCCAAATGACAGAAGTGCTGCTGAAGCTAACTCGAGTATTACCTCTTTGTTTCATATTTGCTACTTTTCTGGTGTTAGAGCAGGCACAGTTGCTTGGAGGTTTTTAAAGCTGAAAGAAAATGTATTTGCTGAATGTGTGCCTTCCTGATGAAAGTGAGCAATTTCATGATCTTTACACTTTTCAGGGTTTTTTTCTCTCCCCCATATGATGTTATGAATGAGCAATTCCTTCAGCTGCATTTGTGGGACTGTGGCAAAATTACTGCACTGTGCTCAGTGAACAGCTCTCACTGTGTAGAATGCCAGGTGTCTTAAAACACCTGCTGTAAAGGATGAGACCCTGGGGCTCTTGAATGGTAGCAGAAAGCTCCATATTCAGCATAAAGGTGTAAAGAAACTAATTCAAGATTTATTGAGGAACTAAATATATCTTACATCTCTGTACCTTATGGCACAGCTGTATGTTCATACAGTTTAATTTATTTGGATATTTATACCCTGCTTCTATTCCAATTGGGGATCCAAAACAACTTACAACATTGTTTTCTCTTTCTCCATTTTATCCCCGCAACAACCACCGTGCTGTTGCATATCACCCTCTGGTGCGGGTACAGCAGTCAGACTCAGGAGGACTAAGAGCCCAGCTGCACCCAATGCTCAGTTATCTGGATGTAGAGCACAAGCAGAAGGGGAGACCCTCTTAGATGAGTGCATCCTCTGACATAAATAACTGAGCTCAAGAAAAACACTTGTTTCTAAAATTTATTATATTGGAATGGTAACATAATTTATGGGCATAATTCAAGCATAGTTAAATCCTCTCCAGACTCTTCCTCTACAAAGTTCTCTCTCTGCAGTTTCAGGAAGTCCAAGAAACTTTTATTCTCAGCATTGCCAGACAGAGCAATTAGCCATACTATAAACTTGTTTTTCAGATTGCTAGAAGAATTCAGAAAGCACGACTCTGTCCACAAGTTCAAGAAGGATATCAGGTGCCAAATGTCCAGTAAGATGAGCACCTATCTCTGTCATCCTTTCCTTGATATGCTATGTACATATCTCTTCTGGACAATCTTACGTTCAAAGTGCAGCACCTCAATACTTCTTCTTTCCTACTGTTGTACTTGCTCAGTATCATCTACCATAGCTTTTCTGGGTTAGATGAAGAAGCCTTTGGATGTAGGCCCCTAGCTCCCATGGATGAAATTTATCTAGAGCCCTCAGCAGCCCAGTGTGATGGCTGTTAAACATTTGGTGGATCTAATTGCTTGCATCTTACCTGAATTGGACTTCAGATTAAATGCCATGCAATTTCAGGCTGTTTCTTTAGCACTTATAGTAAGAGTCCAGTAGCACCTTTAAGACTAACCAACCTTACTGTAACATAAGCTTGTGAGAACCACAGTTCTCTTCATCAGATGCAGACTTTGGTTGGTATGCCTGAGGTAGCACATGTTTGAAAAGATGATCTATATATGTGTGTGCTGTCAAGTTGCATCTGATGAAGAAAACTGTGCATCTGATGAAGAAAACTGTGGTTCTCAAAAGCATATGCTACAGTAAAGTTGGTTAGTCTTAAAGGTGCTACTGGACTCTTTACTATTTTGCTGCTACAGACTAATACGGCCAACTCCTCTGGATCTTTAGCACTATTAATACACAAGAGGCATCCACGTGTTGCAGCTCCTTGTACAAACTTTGGTTCGTATGCCTGAGGTAGCACATGTTTGAAAAGATGATCTATATATGTGTGTGCTGTCAAGTTGTGACTTTAGCCTTAAGTCACAACTTGACAGCACACACCAAGGGGCTTTCAAGGCAAATGAAAAGCAGAGGTTTGCAATTGCCTTCCTCTCAGGCCCTTAGCTATGGTGGTGCAAAAAGGGGCAGTGTCCCACCAAAATTTGTCATGTCCCATCAAAAATTTGTCAGTGAGTGTTAGGGGGTGGGTAGTAAAATCATGTTGGAGAAAAAGAAAAAGAGTTTAATGTTGAAAATAGCAATGTCTGGTGTACTCAGCAGCAAGAAGGGAGGAAGTGCCTTCTATGCAGGGGGCAGCAAGGAACACTTAGTTAGGATAGTGAGAGCAGCATCTCGTTTCCTGGGGGTCATTTCCGTGTCTTGTCTCCTATTGGGCTAAACAGGGCAATATCCTGCTTCTTCTCTCTCCTGCTTTATTCACTCTCTCTGCAAGATGTAGTCAGATAGCAAGGACTCTATCCCTATCTCTCCCTCTTCACTATCAAGTATGTATTTCCTCAAATAAACTTTTTGCCTCTTTCATCAGCACAGCGTAACTTCTGCTCTGTTTACACTCAGCTAACATTTAACTGGTCCGGCCATAATAACAACAACATTCGATGTATATACCGCCCTTCAGGACAACTTAACGCCCACTCAGAGTGTTTTACAAAGTATGCTATTATTATCACCACAACAATCACCCTATGAGGTGAGTGGGACTGAGAGAGCTCTGGAAGAGCTGTGACTGACCCAAGGTCCCTCAGCTGGCTTCAGGAGTAGGGAATCAAACCGGTTCTCCAGATTAGTGTCCCGCTGCTCTTAACCACTACACCAAACTGGCCATGATGCTAAAAGGGAGACAGTGCACTGAAGATTCTTGTTCAGGGATCTTCACTGGCTCCCAGTTTGTTTATGGGTACAATTCAGAATGCTAGTGTTGACCTTTAAGGACCTAAATGGTCTGGGACCGTTGTGTAGGACTATTTTTTCCTATATAAATCTGCTAATCCATTGAATTCATCATTGAAGACCTTTCTCATGCTCTTACCTTCTGGTGGTATCTGTTGGAAAGAGGTACATTTCTGTGGCTGTTCCTTGTTTGTGAAACTCTTTCCCAAGGTATATTTACTTGGTACTGTATTTTTCATCTTTTAGGCACCCAGCAAAAATCTGTCACATTTGAGCCTTTGGTGTTCTTTCTTTCCTTTCTTTCCATGGTGCCTAATTCCACGTACATGTGGTCTTTAAATTCTATGAAGTCTTTAAATGTTACTGCTGTGGTGGTTGAATATCATTGTTGATTTTTACTGTTTTGGTTGTATCACATGACTCCGAGCCACCATAAGTGCCAATTAAGACAAAAAGGTGATATACAAACTTTAAAAATGAATCATTATCTCTTTTATTTCATGTGTCTCATGTCACTTGTGGGGGGAATGTTATAGAAATGTATAAAAATATTTTATAGGTAATATTTAGGGAATCTGTATAGGCAATGTGTGTTGCAAACTGAAAGAATATCATGTTGTGAATCTCAATCCAATTCTTTAATAACTTTGTGAGCGTATTTATAAGAACAAACAGTGGCTTTATTTTCTGAGCTGAGCCATGATTTCAAGATTATTCTGTGATAACATGAAAGAACTTCTATTTTTCCCATTCAAGCAGTATTCCAAATGCCTACATACTACAGGTTACTTTAAAGGGCATCTAAGAATCAGAATTCATTGCTGAACAAATTATATCTGCCTGCATAATACACAGTAATTTTCATTAAGTGAACAGCGTAAAAGGCACATGCTCAGACTTTCTTTGACCCAAGAGCACAATAATATACAATCATGTACTTTGTTTTAAAAGCTATCATATGTACTGTAAACTTACAGTTTATTCTGTGTTTCAAAGGTACATCAAAGCAACCTTCAGTTGAAAATCTCACTGTATGTCATGTGATTCTTAATCTCCTTCTGGAGGATATCTATTAAAATTTTATCCCACCCTTTCTCCAAAGAGCTCAGGGTTATATGCATAATTCTCTCAATTCTATCCTTATAACAATTCTTTTAAATAGGTTAGGCTGCGAGACGATAACTGGCCTCAGATCACCCAGTGAACTTTATGTTTGAACCGAGTTCCCCTCCATCCAAATCTCAGTATTCTTGACTAATGCAGCCCACTGGTTCTCACATGTCCCCCCCCTCCCCTTTCCTGTTGATCAATGATCATGTACATCTTGGCAAAAATATTGCTTAAGATATCCTTTGTTCAAAGGGAAGGAGTAGTGTTTTTCCCACACTTCACCAGTTTTGGAAGCCTTGGGCATGTGAGGTAGAGGGCTAATGTGGCCCTCTACATTAGTCCAAAGATGCTGCAGAGAAGAAAAGGTAAAAACATGATTCCTCCACTCTTTGTAGGCCTCAAGGCAGGCACAGAGAGTGTTGCTAAATATGAGAATTGTCATCCATATGTGAGATTCTTGAACTTCTCTATTATGGATAAAACTTTTATCCTCTTGTAAAATTCAAGTTATCTGAAAAGTACATTCAGAATTGTAGTAGAGGTTGTGGGAATTGGAGGTGTGTCTTTGTTTATGAAGAACGTTTCTATGCTGACTTTCCGGAGCAGATGCCCAAGGCACCTTACAAAATAAACTATAAAAACATAACACAAGAAAAGCTGTTAACAGTTAAAACTTAAAAACACCCTCAAAGAGGTGCAAGGTGTTTGTCTTTAGTCCTCTCTTCTCACTGTTAGTACGCTTATCGCCCAAAATGTGGTTTCTTGTTCAAAGAATTCCTCCCACAGATTTGTCTCCCAGCATTTAGGGAAGCACACAGAAAACACATATAAAAGTTATTTGGGTCATTTTGGTTCCTATGGTTCTTTAAGAGTTTTTTTATCATTATTATTATTAAAGGTGTGCACTGAAGAAATTTCCGTTTCCATTTTGGATCCAGGGCTTCTGAACAAACCCTGTTTTATTATCGTTCTATTCTGGGTAGGCTAGTAAACAAAACAAGAGAACCTACCACAGTCTAAATGACAGAAACAAAGGGGATACCCCCATGGTATACAATAATAACACTGTTATATAGAAAACAATTTTTTAAAGTGCAAAGTGCTAAGTACAATAAAAAACAGTATCGAAATATTACATATAAATAAATAAATAAATCACATGGATGAATGACAGCCAAGATTTACCAAATAGCATTAAATAACAATAATTATAATCCTATTTACAATGTATATTCCTAAAGAGGTACAATGTAACAAAGTTCTTTAACTGCAGATTACCAACACTATAGCTTGGAACTGAGGTGAGGAAAGTAACTATTTCATATAAGAGAGTCCTGGTAACAATTGTATAAATTTTGTTGTTGTTTTTTTTGTTTTTTTTAATAAAATTTTTTATTGGATTAGATGTCATTAAATTGTACATTACAATCAGTTTCCTTTAATTTTTCCAATTATATAATTAAAACAGTATGAAGATAAGATATGTAGAAAAAGTAATATATAGAGTATAAGTTAAATTGGTTGACTTATATTGAATGTACTGTTTATAGAAGTATCTAAAATTATGCTAAATGAGGGATAAATTGTTTGTCCCATATTGAAGATGAGATTATAAAATAGAGTATAGAGTACCAAAATTAGCTAAATGATTATTATCAAAAGAAAATATGCCAAGAATGTATTATTTAGTTATGTATTATTTAGTTGTTAAAGTAAGTAGGAAGACAGAAGGAGCACTGTGTTATATAGATAAGCTTAGAAGAAAGTGAAAGTTTACATTTGACAGATAGAATAAATTTAAAATGAGTAAGGGAAAAAGGACAAGGGGTTGGAAAACTGTTTGAAGTCAACAAAAGGGGGGGAAAGGGAGGGGGGTATAAATTTTGTTTTTTGTAAGTCACCCCAGGTCCAGAAGAAGCTGTGACAATCAAAGTTAGCCCCAACAGGCTGCTAGCAGGTGGCCCGTTTTGCAGAGCTTCCTCAGGGGATCCTTTAGCATGGACGTCATCTCCCCAAAGCGTTGATGGATAATGCCCGGGCATTATCCATCGAAGCTTTTGGGAAATGATGTCCATGCTGGATACTATCTGATTGAATACCCTGGATCTGAAGAAGTCTCTGAAGAAGTGAGTTGTGACTCACGAAATCTCATACCCTACCACAAATTTTGTTAGTCTTATAGGTGCTACTTGACTCTTGCTCTTTTCTACTGCTACAGACAGACTAACACGGCTACCCATCTTGATTCATTTCTAGGTAATCAGAACTGGTATGAAGTGATAATGCAATTAAAATGACATTTCAGTGTGGTTTTCTAGCAGTAAACAAGGTTTCCTTTGCTGTTTATGAGATTTTTTAAAGATGTGTCCCTTTATCATATAATTTGCTTGACTATGGCATGATTCTTCAGGTGTGGCAGACTTTAGGATTGGACGACTTTTAAACTGGGTTATGATTTCAAATTTTAGCCCAGAATCTCTATACATCCTTGGATAAGTGACAGACATTGTAAACTACACACAGAATCACTCTAACGTTGAATAAAATAAGGATCTATTATAAAATTCTTTGCTCCTTAAACATATTATGGTTAATTTAAAATCATACAGGCATCAGTTACACAACTAACACAGTCTTAACAACATTCTATTCTCTAACGCTATCATTTTAAAATATATGGCTGTTTTTCTAGAATACCAAATTGCTCTTTTTTAATATAATTCCTTATGGCCCTCTAAACATATCTGTGTAGCTTTTAAATGCACAAATATCCTACATCTCTTTATTGTTCTCTGAAACTTTTTTTAAGTCTATGGAATCTACTTCATTTCGCTTTTTACCCTTACACTTAAAGAAATCCAGAAGTTAGTGAAGCATGACCCCTTCATTCCTGAGACTGCATTGGCTACCCTTAATCAAGCTGTGCTTTTCTAAATGTCTCCATTTAATCTCCTAAAATGCTTTTTAAGACCTTCCCCCCTGCTACAAAGGAATCAAAACTAAATGGTCTGTAATTTCCTGAAGTGTTCCCAGATCCTATCTTAAATAATGACATTAGGTTGGCCACTTTCCAGCCATCAGGTCGCTCCTGAATGCATTGACTTTGTAAAACCTGGGCTGAATCTTGGATAAACTCTCTCCAACTGGCTCCTGCAATTTGGGGTGTAGGTGGCTTGACAATGTGTATTCCAAGGAATGCCAGTCTGCACTGTGCTCTGTTATGTAATGCAAGTTTTTTTTAAAAAAAGATTGATTTCCAACTTTTATCCAGGATGAAACTGAATATATATATCCCCGTATTTTAAAAAATGATAGCCTAGATACCATTCGTATAACACATGTAGAAAGCATTTTTTCTAAGTGAGCAACAAAATTAATTGTACAGTCTTCACAGAATATTTGTAATCTATAAAAATATCTAAAAT
The DNA here is from genome assembly GCF_028583425.1 of Eublepharis macularius. Taxonomy (NCBI): domain Eukaryota; kingdom Metazoa; phylum Chordata; class Lepidosauria; order Squamata; family Eublepharidae; genus Eublepharis; species Eublepharis macularius. The sequence continues at coordinate 50,368 of NC_072791.1, read as the reverse complement.
CAACATTCCTTTATTTGGTATGAAGTATTTTCTTTTTAAAAAATTAAATTTTATTTCAGTTAATAAACTCAAAAATGTGATCATACAATCACCTAAATCATATATCTATCATTTACTAGTACGTATATCTAAATAAAACATAAATGTCATCTAACATACACAACAAAAAAAACTATAAAACAAACTAAACATATACATTTAAGCATAAACATAAAGCAAAATCATTCAAATCAAACATATCTATATAGAACTCGCTTCTGTTTAAATATCTCTATTCTATCTTTACCGTCTGTCTTCATAACTAATAGTGGTTTTGTTACAAACATATATTACAAACATATATTGCTGATTTCTTTGCTTTCTCTTCTAATTTAAACTTAAATTTATTCTTACTTATTCTTGATTTTTAAGTGAATGGTCAAAAACTACTTTCAATTTTTCTTGAAATTCTGAGATCAGTCTATTATGTATATAAGATGTTAGTTTTGCCATTGTTGCATATTCATATAATTTGTTCTTCCATTCCTTCAGATTTGGACATCTTTCTGCCTTCCATTTTGCTGCAAATATTACTCTCACCTTTGTCACTATGTACTTAAATAATTCACTATGTATTTTTGTAATATTGCTTGGTATAATATTTAACAACACATTGTTAAATATGTTGGCATGAAGTATTTTCAATACAAAGATCAAATGGTCTCAAAACAGGTAAATTATCTGTGCAGTCCTAAACAGAATTATACCTTCCTAAAGCCATTGACTTCAGTGAATTTAGAAGTATATAAGAGGATAACGCCCTGACCTGGATAGCCCAGGTGAGCCTGATCTCGTCAGATCTCAGAAGCTAAGCAGGGTCAACTCTTGGTTAGTATTGGATGGGAGACCTCCAACAAAGACCAGGGTTGCAGAGGCAGGCAATGGTAAACCACGTCTGTTAGTCTCTTGCCATGAAAATCTCATCAGGGGTTGCCATAAGTCAAGTCTGAGTTGAGGGCATTCCATCACCACCACTAATTTCCATGTAGGAGAGGACAGTTGCGATATAGGGCCAGGAGCTAATTGTCACACTACCCCATGTCACTTCTGGGATTTTCCAAGAAGTGACATAGGGATGCAGTGGTCGTCATGCTCTCCATAACACCCCCCCAAGTCTCCAGCTGGTTGCCAACCTTAGCCTGGCAACCCTAGATGCCAGGCCTCCAGTTATAGTTGGAGACCTCCTGGCATTCTGCTGTTGTGCCTGCTGGCACTTCAGGCATTGCGCCATAGATGCTCTAGAATTTACAAAACCACAGCATTTTTGTAAATTCTAGAGCATCTAATGACATCAGTGTGCCAGTGCAACGCAGGCACATCGGACCCCCTCCCCCTCCATTTCTCCCAAGGGTTGCTGGCTGTGGTCTGGCAACCTCAGTACAGTTAATAAATTAGGAAACAAACAACTTTAACTTTTTTGGTAATTGGCCTGGGAACAAAATCAAAACAAAACACTGATCTGGTTGGGCTTTTTCCTGGTTACTTGGCAATACTATAGGCAGTACTCTGTTGCTGAATCTGGACCTTTGGCCTTTCCATAAGGGCAAATTGATATTGATCTATATATGTATATTATTCAACATGTCACAGGCCTACTGGCAGAAAGGTCCTATTTCAATTAACTGATGAGATGACTCATTGTGATAATAAATGATGGTTATTGACTCCCTTGCAATGATTGTTAAACCACTGTAAATTAATTACCTTCTTGGAATTTCTTTTGGTAATAATGTGTTGCTATCAGACATTATTAAGAGAGAATATAATGCACAGTAGGAGATCTCTGCAAGTATAAAATGAGCCCGGTCATCCTAGGGATCTCCAATTAGGAAGGCTTTGTATGGTGAATACATTTTGCCTGTGTTCTAATGCAGTAAACTCTCACCACAAACCCCCCCTTTCCACTGGGAATTTGCTTTTTGGTATAAAACCATTACAAAACCATAACCTCAGAATACAAACCAGGAGTTCCTTTCAGTCCCTTTTGGATTTTCAGTAGAAACTGATTTTCACTAATAATTAAATAACATAGGCCGTTTCCACACTACTCACCTTCAATCGGACCGCCGTGGAACGTTGCGAAAAAATTGTGGAAGATAGCGTTTTCTCTATCTTCCGGGGGGGTGGGGTTCTCAATGTTCCGTGGCGTTCCAATTGAAGGTGAGTCGTGTGGAAACAGCCATAGTATCAAACATGTACAACTTCATTATAGCTTAAAAGTATGCCCCCCAAACCCTCTATTATTCAATACTTCATGCTGAATTTAAATATTAAGATTTTTGCCTAATTTTTTAAAATGTAATGAAGACTGATGCCTGCATTCCAACCAGTTGAGGACATACATAGATAGCACTGGCATCACCTACCTCAAGCCTCAAAAAAGAGGAGTTTGTGGAGCGTTGGCTAGACTGTTGGACAAGGACTGGTTCTGATATTGACTCAGCCATAAATCTCATTGGGTTACTTTAGCTCAGTCACTGTACCTCAGTTGAATCTACTTCATGTAGTTGTTGTGAGGTTAAAATGGAGGAGGGGGGAGGACAAGAACCACTATCCTGAGAAGGGTGAAAGTAGGAAGTTGACATCAGGGGCCTGAAATTAAGAAACAGAAATCATTAGACTTAAATAAGTTTGTTGTGGGGGCCTGTCATGTCATGTTCTGTTCTCAGAGCTCTCAGGTCCTACACTGCAGCACATCTGTCATTATGACACCAGGTTCCCACTGGCAGCGGAGTCTCCCTTGCCACCTTTGGGCGCTTCCCACTGCTGCTCAGCTGGGCAGAAGGAGACAAATAAGTAGGAAAAGGGAGGGGCGACTGGCAGCATCCTAATGTGCTGACATCAGTCTCCATGTGCCCAAAGTGATGTCAGTGTGTCACCGGAGATGCTCTAACATTTGGCAAAACTCACAGAACTGCTTGAGCATCCTTGGTGATGGACTGGTATAACTTTTGGGTGAATTGTCAGCTCATTGCTGGTGATATAATGATGTTACAGGCAAGCCCCTGCACCTGAAAAGTCCCCCATCTGTTGCCAGCCCTGGCAACTCTAAAAGCACATGCTCTTCTAACTACTTTTAATTTATCCTGTCCAGGGCTTTTTTTCTGGGAAAAGAGGTGGTGGAACTCAGTGGTAGAACTCAGGACTGCACAATGACATCACTTTGGGTCAGCTGGAACAAGGGGGGAGTTTTTTAAAGTTTAAATTGCCCTTGGAGAAAATGGTCACATTTGTTTATTGTGAAGAATCCGTATGTTGTTCCACAAGGCAGCCATTCCTGTTGAAGATATAGTGTTGTTTCTTATCACTCAAGATCATATTATGTTGCCACTAGGAAAATGAAATCCATCCTCCAGCCAATGCATCAAACTGGAAAGGTGGCATTAGATGACTTTGTAGCAGCTCAGAGATATCAAAGTAATGTGGTAGGCGTAATGATCAACATACTGCTCTTGGATATGCTGTTCTTTGTACAACAGAATTTTAGTCTAGTTAGAGACCAACAATTTATTTATTTAATTGAATTTATATTCCACTCTTCTCACAAGTGGGTGCAGAGCAGCTCACAACAATATAATAAATACAGCAATAAAAACATGGCAGCATAAAATCTAAAATCATAAAGCAATAATACAGTATTTTAAAACAGCCATGCATGTATTGCACCATCCATTCAGCATTAAACAAACCCATGGGGCAGTGTGGCCAGCTACCAGATGGATACAGAGTTGATGGAGACACACACCTCCCTATGGCCAGTTGGATGGCTTACCTACCTCAACCACCATATGCCTGGTAGAACATCTCTGTCTTGCAGGCCCAGTGGAAAAATAGCAGATCTGAGTGAGCCCAGGTTTCCGTAGACAGAGAGTTCCACTAGGTTGGTGCCAAGGCCAAAAAGGCCCTGGCTCTGGTCGAGCAAAGGCCAACCTCCTTGGGGGCAGGGACCACAAGTAGATGTTTGTCTGCTGAACAAAGCATCCTCCGGGGAACATATGGTGACAGGCAGTCCCACAGGTATGCTGGTCCCAGTCTGCCAAGGGCCTTAAAAGTTAAGACCAAAACCTTGAACCTGATCCAGAATTCCACTGGGAGCCAGTGCAGCTGGTGCAAATCTGGTGTTATATGTGACTGGAATGGAGTCCCAGTCAAGATACTCACCACTGCATTCTGGACCAGTTACAACTTCCAGAGCAAGCCCAAGGGCAGCCCAGCATAGATCGAGTTGCAGTTGTTCAACCTGGAGGTGACCATTGCATGGATCTCTGCAACTAGGTAGTCAGCCAAGAGGTAGGAAACAGTCTGTTTCTCCTTGTCTTAAAAAAGCAGCCCACTTTCATGTGATTTCTGATGTCACCATTTTCAAAATGGAGGCAGGCAGTTATGATTCTATTTTCATGGCACCACAAAAATGGAATCATAACTGCCTGCCTCCGTTTTGGAAATGGTGACATCAGAAACCGCATGAAAGAGCCGCCAGCATTCTGTGAGTGGGGCGCTATTTTTAAGACATGGGAAAATCACCCAAGTTGCCTGATCTGGCAAAGATAAAAGAATGAAGACCTGACAACTGTCGTGACCTGGGCCTCCATTGTCAAGGAGGCATCCAGGACTACATCCAAACTCCTCACCTCTGGTACAGACACTAGTGGCACCCCATCAGAGGTTGGGAGATGGATCCCAAGACCTGTCAGCCCACTGCGCAGGTGCAAGACCTCTGACTTCGTGGGATTCAATTTCAGTTGGCTCTGTTTTAACCAACCAGCCACAGCTTCCAAAGCACTGGCCAGAATATCCGAGGTGAAATCCGGCCGCCCATCTATCAACAGATAAAAGTTGGGTGTCATCAGCATATTGATTACAACTCAATCCGAAACTCCACACCAGCTGCATATAGATGTTAAATAACATCAGAGAGACTATCACCCTCCTGAGGAATGCCACACACGAAAGGATTTGAGAGTCAGAGCTCCCTTCTTCAGACACCGAAGAAAGGAGCTCTGACTTTCGAAAGCTTATGCTCTGAAAATCTTATTGGTTTCTGAAGTGCCACTGGACTAAAATCCTGCTGTTCTACTGCAGACCAATATGGCTACCCACCTAAGTATCTCTTCTTTGTATAGTCATTTACATTTTGGCATAACCAAATGGCCAACCAAATAAAATTCTGATTCTGTTGTGCTAGAGAGCTCTTTGTGGCATTTGATGGGTTAAGTGACTTTATTGGATAGTGCCAGTGATGTCATTGGCAATGTCATAGAATTTGTTTTTCTTGAGGGGTGGGGACCTTCATCCTCTTGGAGGCTGGAGTGCTCCTGGGTTTTTTTTTTAATAAATAGCAGCAAACATAAGCTTACTATGTCAAAGATATTTTGCTGTTGTATTTGGATTTGGATTGGGAGTTACAGAATTACCCTGCTAAGGCTAAAATGCAACTGCAATACACTTTTACTGATCATCTGGATAAACCCTTCCAGGCATGTCTTTCTTTCTTTCTTTCTTTCTTTCTTTCTTTCTGAAACTGTTTACATTTTACCACAATCATAGTTTGCCTTATCACTGTCTCTGCAGGTGGGCAATCATCAGTGAGATCTACTGCGAATACATTGCAGCTGATGTATCTAAATGGAACCTGCACTTATAGCCAGACCTGTCAATAACCTTCGCACTATTACTGGAGATAGCTTGTGCTCAAGATTAGATGCTTCTGGCAAAGATTATTCAGTACTTTATGCACAAACAACAGCCAATGTTATTGCTCTTTCTTCCTTGTCTCTGCTTTCTGTAGGGACAACATATTTATTCTAGTTATTGCTATGATTATTATTTAGAAATGAATTAGAATTATCATCATTTGATAATGGTTAACACTTTTTTGGAGTTTAACATGCCTTATATTTATAATCTAATTAATTTTGAATGCCGTTTTGGAACGTAAATGTAAAAATATTTATTTCCTTCTATAGATGAGGGAATCCAAAGCTGTAGGTTATCTTGTGCTTCGGAGGTGCAATTTCATTGAGTCACGTCTATTTCCAAGGCTGGCCACTGATGTTTTGCTATATATTATACTATAGTACTGCAAAGAAAGTTTGTTTGGATATGGACAGGTTGGTGAGTACAGTTGCCAACTCTCTTGAGGGTGGAGCCTGCGGAGAGTGGGATTTAGGGAGGGGCAGGAGCTCAGCAGGATATAATGCCATGGAGTCCACCCTCCAAAGCAGCCATTTTCTCCAGGAGAAGTAGTTTGTAGTCTGGAGATTAGTTGTGATTCTGGGGGTTCTCCAGGACCCACCTGGAGTGTGGCAACCCTATGTGCTGAGGCAAACATATAAATTTAACCTGTATCTATTTTAATTGGTAAAGATTAGTGATAAGAGTGTTCCACACAACTTGTGGTCCAAATGTCCCTCAGCCGATCATAATAAGAGACAGATGTGGAGTCCTGCAGATGAAGCAATCTATAACCGTTTATTAAACAATGGAGGAACGATGGTTACACCAAGAGTAAAAGGTCTCCTTGTGACCAACACTCATCAAAGCTACAATAGCAGTACAAAGCAATTAATACCTTTTGGTTAATTATAATAGTTGTTATTCTGTTGGCTCAGAAAATACAGTGGTCTCCGTTGGAAATTTTCTGATGGGTGTCCAGATGACAGAGTGCTTTTCTGCCTGGTCATTTCTGGAGAATGGAACTAGAAAATTGTTTTGTCTTTGTGGGAGCAATGATGTGGTTCTTATTCTCTCCATCATTTCACTTCTGTGTAAACCTTTATTTCAAACATTTGTATACTTGCCTTTCAGCCAGGCATCAAGGAACCCAAAGATTTTATGAGATGTTTAGGCCCACTTCTTGTGGCAGCAAACTAAAAAGGAGAGTTTTGCTAGGGCAGTTTATGAATCTATAACCAAATGTACACTGAGAGAGTTGAATCAGATTTTTGGAGCAAGGTGCTCAATATGCTGGTGCCAGCCCTGTTTTTAAACATCAACAAAACTAGGAGCAGCAATCTCTACCCAACAGATCTGGAGATAAAATGTGGGGTGTGGTGGATTTTCAAGAAAGCTGCTCATAGGGTGAGCCATAAGAGCCCATCTGTAATTGAAAGGGCAATGGTAAAAGTACAGCAGAACCAGGAAGAAACACAGCAGAACTAGGACCAATTTATTTCTGGCTAGGTTTGGTGTAGACATACCCTGCAATGTCAGTTAAGTGGATTTGGTGGTGCTGTTGATGACTAGCTTGGTTCTTTCCCACTGACTTGCAATTTATTTAATTTTTTTAATATATTTACATTTATTTATACCTTTATTTCAAACATTTGTATACTTGCCTTTCAGCCAGGCATCAAGGAACCCAAATATTTTATGGGATGTTTAGGCCCCCATCTTGTGGCCGCAAACTAAAAAGGAGGGTTTTGCTAGGAATTGGATTCTATTTAGGTTATGGATTCATAAACTGCCCTGAGTAATGTACATGAATAAAACTGACCTGTTTCAAACATTTCACTTTGATAGGTTTAATGGACAGCTTATGTTATCATACACTCACAGCCTAAGCTAATTTAGTGGTCTGTTTGGATTATCTGCGCCCATGGTAACCATGGCAAGGTCATGCATCATTTAAATCATGTGCATTTCAAGCATATGTGCTGGTTTTGCACCTGCATAGTCAATAACATTAATTAGAGAGTGGCATTTATCATGCTGGCACATGCTCAGTACCAGACAAACTCTTGTTTCCTAGTGGACATGCAAGAATGCACAAAGTATTTACAATCCAATTTAGAACACTCAATGAAGTTAAACATGTTCATCTTTGGGATTTAGACTAGCAAAGTTGGTAAGATTGGAATACTATAGAGACAAGTCACACAGCTTTCCCTGTTTCCTTCACAATCCCAAGCAGATTCAGACAATCAAAGAAAACACATCCTTATGGAAATAGATTTCCATAAGTTGGGTTGGGTGGGTGGCAGACGGGGAGGGGACAGGTCATCTGTGAGAAAATAGTGCCAAGACACATGCATAAAACATTTGCAATACCATGTAGAGCAATTCCAGAGCACAATAAACAGCAAATAATTTTTTTCAAGTATGAGTGGTGTTCACAATTCAAGCAGAAGAGAGTTGACATGTAACTCATTTTGTGTCTGCAGACTATATTCCAATAGGATATGGAAAAGAACTTTGTACTTGTTACATGAGCTTCATATATGTCAATTTTCCCAAGCAAAAGAAGATGATTTGTGTCCTACAATAGTTTGCTTGCTTGCTTTTTCTTCCAGAATTCCCTATAAGTACCTATAACTGGAGACCAGTAACTATGAATGGAGATGTACACTCCTTCAAGATGTAGTTCCTTCCCAGTCTTAAAACCCCCATTGTATCCCGCTTGGCTGCTATATACACTGCACAATTTAAGAGTTCAGGCAGAAGCTGCAAGCTAGATTTCAGGTTCGGGATATGCCTCTGGTCTACTAGAAAGTAGTGCAATGCAGTGCAGCTAAAGTTTATATATTTTCATTCATTTGTAATAGTTTCTAGTGGGAATAATTGAGTTACTTTGAAAAGCTGAACTGCACATGCACACTAATGCTGCCCTAATTCCTGGTGTTGTGGTTTTACCAGGCATTATGATCCTTAATCAGGGGAATTGTGCAGCATGTAGATATTCAGCAAAAGTGCTTAATAAAAATCATTTAAGTTTAAATTACAAGAGTGCACTTAACCCTAAAGATAGTAAAACTGATTATTTGATATATTGCAATGGGGAAGTAAGGTTTAAAAATAAAAGCTTCCTTCATTTAGTTCAAAAAGCACAAGGCTTGTCTCCTTTAGTATAAACCATGTACTAATTCCTGGATTCCATGGTATGATAAACCAATCCATTATTGGCTTTTAAGCTGTAAATATGAAGTACTTGAATCAGCTCAGCAAGAAAGATGGGCTGAGTTTCAAAAGTAAGGGTCTGGTATGAAGGAGCACTGGCAGGGTTATATAGTAGGGCTGAGGCCCGCCATTTTTGTGTTCCTTTTCAACTGCGAAAACAGAGCTCCCACACACATCCTCTTAGAAATGTCAGCTGCCTACCTTGAAAATTGGTGTGTGCTAAGTAATTAGTTAATCATTTGATGTGCATCTCTCTCTCCACCCACCCATCCTCCTTTTCCTACAAGGAGGCATACATGGTTTCTTCCCATTTCAGCCTCACATTATGGCCCTTGGGAAAGGGCCATGGCTCAGTGGTAGAGTATTTATTTTGTATGCAGAAGGTGTGAGGTTCAATCTGTAGGCTCTGGTATATTTTAGGAATTATCTTGAGTCTGATTAAGGAGTGAATGAAGAGAGTTTATTCAAGAACTACAACTTTGACAGAAAAGAGAGAAACAGAATAACTACCTCAGTAAACAGGGAGGAGGGAACCTGGGGAGAAGCAGGAAGTAGTCTAAGAATACCAATCTGGAGACAAGCAGGAAGGACAGAAGAGAGGGGGAAAGAAGGATCCTACTCTGTCAGGTATCTAACTGTCAGACCTGCTGCTCCTTGCAGGTATTTTGTGTCTTCTGCCTTCTCTGTACTCAAGACATTGTATTGCCAACACAATCCTGGCATCTTCAGTGAAGTTTCAGGAAGACCTCCACCGAAACTCTGGAGAGCCACTGACAATTAAGAGTAGGCAATACTAATTTTGGTGGTCGAATGGTCTGACTCACTATGGGTTTAATAACTCTATTAGGCAGGTTAGATGAAGGGTGGGTGAGTAGCTGAACTGGAGTTATCCACTGGGTTTCACATCTGATTGAATATTTTAATGTGGGTTTCCCTGTACAGCCAGGTAAGTGTTCCAAAAATTATCTCCCCCCTGCACAAAATCATCTGCCCCTTCCACAAAATTTCCATCAGAAGATCCTGGAAGCATTCTACACTACCCACAAGCCGTATGAACAAAAAATAAGGTGAAGGAAAGGCAGTTGAAGGGAAAAGTAATCTGGATGGTAAATTAGCTCACTGTGGTAGGGTGAGGCATGTAGCTCTTTCCTTACATGGGATTTTCCCCCTTAAAACCTCCCCCCTCCATTCCCTGAGGATAATTGTTCTCTCCTCTGTGCAAGTTTTAAAATGAGGGAGAAAAACAACCCTCAAGGAAAACATTTGTGTGACTGAGCGTCACATGTAGTTAGACCCTGATCCTTCAGTTTTCGATTTGTTGCTTCTGCTGATCCTTCATCTCTTCAAAACTTTTACAGCATTTCCTACTGACAAGAATAATTGACTTCTCAAACAGAGGACACAGATTTAAGCTAGCAATGACTTTTATTTCTGTTTCAGTGGTAAATTTCATATTATACTGGCCATTATGTTGAAGAACAGGCCAAGCAACTGCTCCTTTCCCTCAGAACAGGCGTAGTATTAAATCTCCAGCAAACTCATGTTCAGACCTTGCTGGCTCTCATTTGCATTCCAATCCCTCCAATATGAGAGTAGGCACTCCAGGGCCCACTCCTGTTGGTCCTCTCTCCAGAAATAAAAATGACAGCTCCTGTGAAGGGGGGAAATACTGCAGTGAGCTACATGTGAGAACAATACCACGAATAAGTAGCTGAACCTTGAAGGGAATCTCTATTGAATTGAAACACAATAGGAGAGGCCAATTCAATTAGCAATTGATGCCTGTTGCTTGAACAAACTTAAACTGCATTCTGCAAGAGCAAGAAACAAAAAAGCCACTGAACAGGTTGACAATAAAGGAAGTTTTAACCTGTACAGTAAAATATATATGTACGTATGTATGTATGTCTGTGGAGCAACATCCTTTTGAGCTTATCTAAGTTCCTGTTTGATTTCCTGAGTTTAATTATTTCATGACCCCTCTTAGATGCTGCCTTTCACTTCCACATTTTCGGGAATATCTGCCACATGCAGAAAGTGCTGTGTCACCTTATTGGCTAACTAGTTTCATCTTTGAACGGACTTGCAACTGGCTCAACTATTTTGTTCCTGCCAAAGAACATAGTGCTCTTTGGCAGGAACATGTTCTAAAATAAACATTTTAAAAACTTCAGATGAAAAGAAGAATGAAGGAACTTGCAAATTCACTCATGTTACCAAAAAAAAAGTGATGGTCGTAAATAAAAGCTACACTCTGACATTACTTGGAATACTATGAGATCTATTTAATGGGGCTTAATCTCAGAAAAGTGTTCTTAGGATGACACTGTTGGCGTTTGTTTACAGCTTAGGTTCTTCAGATTTCTTTTTCAAACAGGCATTACTGCTACCTCCTTTCTTTCACATGGATAACCTTTGTTATTATCCGCAATATATAATGTAATCAAATTCTTTCTAAATGTATAAAGCACTGACCCTACGTTTAGCATTTACACTCTAAACAGCAGAGGCTGGTTAATTGTTGCTGGAAAGGAAAAGTGTAGCAGAAGCCTAAGAGCGGAACTAAACATTCCATGATCATTTTACAAGACTTTGTTTTTGTCTTTTCCAAATGTAGTTGGTGGGTGGGCTTTTTGAGGAGGAGAGCAGTGTGCAAGAACAGGACTTTTTAACCCTTTCCTTTCTGACCATCTTCCTGATAAATGAAATCTCCCCTGACCTGCTTTTACTTCATGCAGGAAATATACATGTACCCATAAGTTTTCTTCAGCAGCATAAAAGTGGCTCAGGCTTAGCACTTTTCATCTGGAAAATGGTAGGGGAGGATAGTATTTAAAAGCCCCTGTCCCTCCACACCATTTTCTCCCTCTAAAAAGCAACCTCAAAAGCTGTGTTTGGAAAAGGAAATAGTTCTGCAATCATTTTCAAATGATTGCAGAACTATAAATACCATATAGTTCTACCTTCATGAAATGTCAGACTGTACAATGTCTATATTGATCTCATGTTGCAGAAAATAAGATAGCAGCCAACATTAATTTCCATGTTTAAATGTTTTCATTCTCCTTTTCAATCAAAGACTTTTGACTCTTTTTTTTCTCCCAAACAAATTACTGAATTCTATGAGTCTTCTTGTTGGGAATGGTGGCAAAATAATGTTTTTTTTTCTTGCCTTGCCAAAGAAAGGCAGCCATAAAACAGCATTCCTATGCAATATAAAGAAAAAATAAAAGTGCTTTCTTGTACACTGAAAAACCTGGCAGATAATGAGTTAATTTTAAAGGGGTTTATTATTTATTTATTATATGTGTAAAGTGCCCTCAAGTCACAACCAACTTATGGTGACTCAGGGCCAAGCTACAAGTGACGAATGACACTTGAATGGCAAGTGAACAGACTCACATGCATTCCTCCCTGTTCACTTGCCATTCACTTGCACTCCACTTGATCACTGTGTGGGAGGAATGCATACTTGCGCTCCACTTGCACTCCACTTTATCACTGTGTGATCAAGTGGAGTGCAAGTGGAGCGCAAGTGAACAGAGAGGAATGCATGTGAGTCTGTTCACTTGCCATTCAAGTGTCATTCGTCACTTGTAGCTTGGCCCTAGGACTTCCTAGGTGGTTTCCTGTTCAAGTAGTAACCAGGAACGGCATAAAAAGAGCATTCTATAAATACTATGCTTTATTATTCCAGAAAAAGACAATAAACTCAGAGGCAATAGATGAATATTCACAGAAGTTAAAACTACCTAAAATTTCAGAGACAATGAGAGAAGTACGAAATGCTTCAATTACAGAAAAGGAAATTTTAGATGCTATAGATTCAACAGTGGGGAAAGCACCAGGTCCAGATGGAATATTAGCAAAATTTTATAAAATAATGAAAAAAGAGCTGGTGCAAGTACTACTAAAGTTGATGAATGAGATAATGAAGAAAAAGGAAATGCCAAAAACGTGGAATGAAGCAAATATTTCAAGGAGGTTCAAGATTTAATGGATGTTAAAAACTATAGACCTATATCTCTGTTGAATAATGACTATAAAATTTTGGCGGAAAGGTTGAAAAGATTTTTGATAGAGTTTGTGGGTGAAGAGCAAGCAGGTTTCTTACCTAACAGGCAAATTAGAGACAATCTGAGAGTTATGTTGGATGCCATTGAATATTATGACAAACGTATAGATAAGGAGGTAGGGTTCTTCTTTGCAGATGCAGAGAAGGCCTTTGATAATTTGAATTGGGATTTTATGTTACAGACAATGGAGAAAATGGAATTAGGACAAGAATTTATAAATGTTGTTAAAGCAATATACAAGAAGCAAAAAGCGACATTATGCATAAACAGCGACCTGACAGAAAACTTTGAAGTAAGAAAAGGCACGAGATGTCCGCTTTCACCTTTACTGTTTGTTATGGTGTTGGAGATATTGTTAAGACAAATAAGAGAAGATGAAAGTATTAGAAGTATAAGGCTGAGAGGCTTCTCTTTTAAATTCAGAGCATTTGCAGACGATGTGATGTTTATGGTGGAAGATCCAATCCAGATTTTACCAGTATTATTAGAAAAAATTAAAGAACTTGGAGAACTGGCAGGATTTTATATTAACAAATCAAAGTCGAAACTGCTCCGTAAGAATATGACCAAGAAAAGACAGAAGGAACTAATGGATACTGTAAAGTGTGAGGTGGTCCAAAAAACAAAATATTTGGGAATAGGCCTTACAATGAAAAATATATACTTGTTTAAAAATAATTATGAAAAATTATGGACACAATTAGAAAAGGATATGGTGAAATGGAATAGACTAAATTTATCATTGATGGGACGAATATCAGTTGTCAAGATGAATGTGTTACCCAGGGTGATGTTTTTGTTACAAACTATCCCAATTGTCAAAGATAAGAAACAATTTGATAAGTGGAAAAAGAAGATTTCAGACTTTGTCTGGGCGGGGAAAAAACCGAGAGTGAAGATGAAGGTTCTGTGTGATGCTAAAGAAAGGGGGGGACTACAGCTACCAAATCTGAAGCTTTACCATGATGATGGTTGTTGTGGGTTTTCCGGGCTGTATTGCCGTGGTCTTGGCATTGTAGTTCCTGATGTTTCTCCAGCAGCTGTGACTGGTATCTTCAGAGGTGTAGCACCGAAAGACAGGGATCTCTCAGTGTCAAACAATGCCAAGACCACGGCAATACAGCCCGGAAAACCCACAACAACCATCGTTCTCCGGCCGTGAAAGCCTTCAACAATTTACCATGATGCAATATGTTTAATGTGGACGAAAGATTGGGCTAATCTATCTAATCAAAAATTGTTAGCTCTGGAGGGTTTTAATAATGTATATGGGTGGCATGCGTACTTATGGTATGATAAGCATAAAATAGATGGTATGTTTCAACATCATTATGTAAGAAAGAATGTATTCATGATTTGGCAAAAATATAAAAAATTTGTTGGGGAGAAAATGCCAATGTGGATAGCCCCGGCAGAAGTGATAAACCCACGAACTGAATATAAGGGAGAAGAATGGATAACTTACAAAGACTTATTGATGACGGATGGAAATACTTATAAAATGAAGAGACAAGAAGACCTTCCGTTTAAATACGGTTGGTTGCAATATAGACAAATTAATGACTTATTTGAAGTTGATAAAAGAAAGGTGGGGTTTAGGAACAAGAACTCGGAATTAGAAGATCTTCTGTTTGGAGGTGGAGAGAAAATGATATCTAAGTTGTATAAACTATTACTGAAATGGTATACAGAAGATGAAATAGTTAAGACTCAGATGGTGAAATGGGCGATAAATGTCAATAGAGAAATTACAATGGAGGCCTGGGAATATATGTGGAAAAATACACTGAAAATATCAATGTGTCGATTCGGTTTCGTTTTCTCGGCCATGTCGCACGCTCCTCTCTGCAGGTCCAAGAGGAAGCGCCCGAGCAGCCTGACCGGGCGGCTGATCTGCGAAGATTAGCCCCCAGAACTCCCAGAGAGGGAGGCAGGGTCCGGAACGCGGCGGGAAGAGCCCCCTGAAATTGATGCAGGGGGTAAATTGCCCGTTTGTTCCTATGGAGGCTGGCAGACGTGCGCGGCACCTCGAGTGCTGCCGGGCCATGGAAAACGGCAAAGAGCAGAACTAGGCGGAAGCCTGTAAGTAAGCGAATCCCTTCTGTTATTACAAGCGCACGCGAAGGAGTGGTGGGATCTGAAGCTAAGAAGGCTCGTTCTTCCCCCTTGCTGAGTTTCAGAATTTGGTCGGTGGTCCCCCCCCCTAAAATGGCAGTGAAAAAGCAGAGTCCCGCTTTGGGCAAGTCAATCTCGGCTGCCCTGCAGGGGAAAGGAGAGTCGCTCGAGGACTTGGTGAAGAGGTCGGTTATCGAAGCCATAAAGCCCTTTGTTGACAAGCTGAATGAAACAGATCAAAGGGTGGGCTTAATTGAGAGCGAAGTGAAAACCATTAAGGAAGCAGCGGGGGGGGGAGAGAAGTCTGCTTGGGAAAATGCGTCACTCGTGAGGGCAACGAATAAAGAGTTAAAGCTGGTGGAGAACCAGCTGATCGGGCTACAAGTGGAACGAACACAGACAATTTTGCGCATCCAGAATGTGAAAGAGGAGGAAAATGAGGATTTATGGGATCTGGCCTCGGAACTATTGGCGACACCCGCGAGGGCAACTAAAGAAGAGGTAAAAAGCGCCATTTTGGAAGTCCGTCGGGCTTCTTCAAAATATGCAATGAAGCGTCAGCTGCCTCGCGAGATCATCATCAATTTTTCATCTAAGAGGATCCGAGACACTATCCTATACAACTCATACAATGCGGATCTGGACTTTCTGGGTAATAAAGTTAAGATACTGAAGGACGTTCCATTTTTAGTTCGGAAAAGAAGATTTAAGTATAAAAAGTTCGCAGCTCTTCTGAGGGAACGTGGAATAAAGTATAAATGGCTATTTCCGGAAGGTATCTTGTTTAGTTACAAAGATCAAGCTTACAAGATAACATCAGAAGATCAACTAAGGGATTTTGAGGACAAAAATCAAGAATTTCAGCAAGACACCAAGCAAGAAGAAAAGGATTTGAAGTCTGGAGGGGGGGGAGGGAACGAGCACTGCGGTTGCAGTTGCTCAGAGAGAACTGCGTCCGAGGCCCAGGGGGGGGAGGAAGACTTAATTTGGATTGTAATCTGTATTTTGCAAGGTCAACCACTCCATCAATATCTTACAAAGTTTTAATTTTTTAATAATGGCAGTATTAAGGGAAAGCATTATTTGTAGTGTAGTGTTGTTATATGTTGCTGGGTTTTTTTTCTTTCCTTCCCCTGCCCCCCTTCTTTCCCTCTGTATTGTTAGTTAATGTAGGTAATAAAAAATAAAAAAAATTCAAAAGAAAATATCAATGTGTCAAGAATTGTATTACTCTAATTTTTAAAAGGTTTGGTGGAAAAAATTCTTATCTTAGTCCTTTCAATCGACAATTTAAATGAGAATTTTGAAACCTCATTGTTTTATAATTACACAGTGGATTTTCACCAAATTCCTTGGAATATTTATGAAATTTTAATACAATATAAATAGACAAAAGGAGAACATGAAGGTAAATTTCCAGTATGCAAAGCAATGGTTGCCATTGCCAATTTTCAATGTCTTGAAGATTTATCCCCATAATAGAGGCTTAATGTGAGGAAATGGACTGGTGAAGTTTTTAATGGCATGGAGATAAATAACATCTGATGCATCTTCTTTGCACCCATTGGGTCATTCCTTCTTATATCAAGTACAGATCAAGAACATATCAAGAACATATGAATCTCTCTTTCTTTGAAATGGCCAAAGTATTCATGGTTAGAGTGAACAAGGGGAAGTAAATTATTTCATCACTGGCAATGCACCATGTGATAATGCATCAAGAGGCCTAGGAATACTGTTTTGAGTTTCATACAACATTTGTTTGGGATTTACTTACTAGC
Organism: Eublepharis macularius; assembly: GCF_028583425.1. NCBI lineage: Eukaryota > Metazoa > Chordata > Lepidosauria > Squamata > Eublepharidae > Eublepharis > Eublepharis macularius. The sequence continues at coordinate 33,462 of NC_072791.1, read as the reverse complement.
AGGATGGGGCAATAAGACATAAATAAAGTATAAACGCTCTTCTTGCTTCCTGTGAGCTCTGTTTAAGTCCCCAGCACTCCAAGCAGGTGACATGAACGTAACTCCAGACTGGACAACTGCAACACACTCTGTATCACTGAAAACAGCTCACAAACTGAAGCTGGTTCAGAATGCAGCCACCAGAATGCTATCTGGGGCTTACTGCCATGAGTACACAAAACCAATACACTGCCAACTACATTGACTTCCAGTTCGTTTTCGAGTGAAAGTGTTAGTATTAACATTAAAAGTTCTTAAAGGGTTTATAGATTTATGTGAAATATTGATATGCCAGCATTTCTCCTGGGCCTCTCAAGATTGAGTCCAAAGTACCCATAAGGTGCCAAGTTCAAACCAGGCTTTCTACCATCTAGGCCACAGCAGCAGCTTAGAGCTTGTGTTGTAGAGCCATTTATGGTACAAAACTCAGAGAAGTTCTAACAGCACTAATCTACCTTCTATTTGCCTTCTGTTTCACCTGACTGGTCATCAACACATGAGGCCAGGGGCCAACCATAATACCTTAGGCTGTATAAAAACCTGGCTGTATAGCTGCGTCTTCAGTCTACTGGACAGTGTGGGCAGACATTGAACTAGATGCTGTAGATCCTATAGATGCTTCCCTGTGGTGGAAAGAGACTCAGAACAGAGGAAGGCACTTTCCACCAGAGGAAGGTACCTCGGTTAGCAGAAGGGATCTGTGGAATCCAACTCCTGGCTCAGATGGAGTCATTAGGTTCTCATCTGACCTTGACCTCACCTTCTTGTCTCTGGCTCCTTGCATTGAGCCCCAGGTACCCTGACCAGACCGGAGACACTGTCTCCATTCTTATGTTTCTGCATATACTCTAAGATCATCTCAGGGGAACCCACATTATTGTAAATATAAAGAAGTTGGCAAAGACTTTCTCAGCTGCTACTCCCAAATTGGAACTCCCTTTTAGAGGTGGGCATGATAAAAAAAAAATACCAATCAAGCTGTTCGTGGATCCGCGCCTGCGACAACCCCAGATCACCGATCCACACAGAACAAGTCCCGTTTCCAATCGGGGATCGGGGATTGGGGAGGCCAAAGCGGAGGGGCACCCCCCCACACACACACAAACACAGAGCAGAGGGGGGGGTTTAACCTGGCGACGAGCCGCCTCCCCTCAGGGAGGGGACGTTTTCACACACACACACGCACTTAGAGCAGGGGGGGGAGTTTTTAACCCATCCCTGCCTCTCCAAATAGAGAGAGAGAGAGACACCCCGTCAACATGTTTCAGCCAGCTTTTAAAAAAAAGCAGGGATAGAATCCTCCATTCCTCCCCACCCGATTTTAAAAGCAAGCAGCCAGTCTTCCAAAAGCATATTTTAAACAGGAAGAAAGTAAAACCAGGATCCACACGGATCCTTGCAGATCCTATGGTATTTTAAATAGGAAAAACACAAATGAAACATCAATTCACATATCTCAGCCAGGTCCAAAGACTGAAATATAAAAAACACAGATCCAAAAATATTTGGCGCTGCCACGGTGAAAAAACATGAATCTGAGACACGGATCCTCGTGAATTCATATGATTTTTACATTGAAACAAAACAAAAAGGCTGTCATATTTTAGATCTTTTGGTCCTGTTTGTGGCATTGGACATGATCTGGGACAGTATACTGGATTTTGGGTGGCCCCATGTAAAAATCAAGAGGATCCATGAGGATCCGTGCTTTTGAACCATGTCTTTGTGCCATAGCACTGCCACAAAGCGGTGGATGAATGATTTTTTTGGTCCCATTTGTGGATATGGACATGATCTGGTTTTGTATGGTGGATTTTGGGTGGACCCATGTAAAAATCAAGAGGATCCATGAGGATCCGTGCTTTTGAACCATATTTTTGCGCAGTAGCGGTTCCACAAAGCTGTGGATGAATGATTTTTTGGTCCCATTTGTGGCAACAGACATGGTCTGTGATTGTGTGGTGGATTTTGGGTGGCCCCATGTAAAAATCAAGAGGATCCATGCAGATCCATGCTTTTTTAGCAAGCATGTTTTTGTGCCGTGGCAGCGCCACGGATTAGTGGATGCATGATTGTTTTGTTGCTGTCTGTAGACTAGGACATGATCTATAATATGACAGCCTTTTTGTTTTGTTTTGTTTCAATATAAAAATCATATGAATTCATGAGGATCTGTTTAAAAGCATCTGGATCCAGCTTTTACCCACTCCCTTTTAAACACACACACAGAGCCGTGAATGAGGTTTTCCCACAAAATACAGTGTTTTAAAAGCAGGTTAAAAACAGAGAGTGACAGACAGAAAAACAGCCATTCCTCCTACAAAGCCCCGTTTTTTAAAGAAGCAAAAAACATTTGGAGTGCCCGTGGCTACAGAACACCCCCTTCCCCCTCCCTCCTCTCTCTTCTCCCAAATGGTGATGCGTTGCTGGCTGCTCCATGGTTGGAAGGAAGCCCTGCTGATCAAGGAAAGCTGGGCTTCCATTCACGTTTCCAGGGCGACAGAAGAAGGGCAAACACAGCTCAGGCATTCCCCTGGCTCCGTTGCCAGGGGAATTGATTCCTGGCGCCTGAGTGTCTGCAATCCTGAACAGAAACCAATCGATCCAATCAAGCCCCGAACAAGCAATTCCCCGACCGCTAGATCGGTTGCTGTGGACAGCACTGATTAGCCAGGTCCCGATGGCGCGAATGCCATTATCGGGGTTTTTTAAAAATTGTAATGCCGATCGTGCCCATCTCTACTCCCTTTCCCAAGAGATTCCATTGGCCCCTTTATTACAGGCCTTCCTGCATCTATTGAAGACATATATTGGGCATTTTATTCCTGGTTTTTCATTTTCTTTAATTTTTGTTGTCTCGTTGTGATTGGCCCCCCCACACACACCTTTTGTGAGCTACTTTGGGCACATATAGCATAGAAAAGCAGCATATAAATTTGCTAAATAAACACCCAAGCTTTCACAACCATCCTGGAGTAAACTATATGAATATATTACTGGTATAACACCATTCAGTATTCAATTATTAATCATAAAATAAATTGCACTTATTTTTATACAATTAAGAACTGGACATTGAATGGCTACATGACCAAATAGTGACCCTGTGGGTATAAAGCTGTTATAGGGAATGAGCTGGAAAGACGTTAATTAAAGACCACCCTGATAGATTTATGTGCATCTTAGAACAACAGATAATGAATATATATTTCTGCTATTATTAATTATCAGTTTTTACAATAATGGGTCAGGTTTTGTTCTACAGAGAAACATTAAAGGGACTATTTTGTTTTAATTCTCTGTAAGGACAGTGAAAAGATATAGAGAGAATTTGCCATTCAATTCATTAGGCTGATGTTTATTATCAGTTACACAATCTTGTTAAGGAAGTTTGCTTTACATGACTTTAAGAAAAATTTCCCCAAATTTTTGAAACACGCTCCTGAGATTAATAAGGTGCATGTTCAACAATTCCCCCCTCCACTGCTTGTTTACTTCCTTGATCATTTCTAGAAATTCTGCTTTGCCCCAAAGCAGTTATCTGCAACTTTCCTGTCATCCATATTTCCCCTGTCTTCCAGTTGAAGTTTGTATTTGTGTATCTACATGAACTCCTAACAGAAGTCTAATTGTACAAGTAAAATGCCTTTTAAAGGATTGCAGCCCTTCTTGTCTTTACCCCTTGTCATTAATGGGCAAATGACTAATTTATTTCCTATTAGAATTTATATAGTTTGCCGCAATTAAGATAAAAAGCATAATTGCTGACAAACCCAGGGCAGTATTTAAATCACTTCCTTGTTGACAACATATTTCTCCTTCTGAAAAGTGAATGTCTCTGAAATTTGATTTCTGCAGAACCCTTGTGGACTCATCATTCGAATACACTGCACCTGTCACCTGTGTGCTAGCATTCTGCTTAAGGATCAATTTACATAACCTCATTTAATGGGTTCATAAATCATACCCATTAAGCCCAGCTAACAGGAACCAAGGGTTCTAATTTATGCTGCCTTTCATAGCAGAAAATTGGGAGGCTGGAGCCTGTGGATAAAGAAGCCAGGTCTTGCCTTTGATTGTTGATTGTGATGGTAAATGTATGGATGATGAGAACAGATTTTCACTTTATTGATTTCCTGCCAAAGCACAGCATGCTTTATTGTGAAAGGGGGCCTTTTGGCAGCAGTGCTAAAAGTGGCAGTTTGTTTAGGAGCCCTTTGCCAAGATGACATCTAAGACAATACAGAGTGGTAAATACTAAAATAATATCAAGCCGAAATGTTAACCTCTTTCCCCCCCTAAGGAGTTTTCCCAAATTATCATAAAATCAGTGACGGTTTCTCAAAAGTTAAAAAAAAATCTGTCTCAATGCTGAGGAAGGAGATAATAAATAAGAAACATTGCATTTTTCTGGTTTTGTGCTGTAAATCACATTGACCTCAGATTTATTCAGATACTGGAAAGCCACCAAGAATAAATATGTATTTGGAATGGTTTGTACAATCATGTTTGGTCTTTGTATTGTTCTTTGTAGAAGTATGACAAATGTAACTTTTCCTGCTCTGTTATTTTGCATTCCTGGGTCATGAGATTATGTGTTGCTCTGGCCCTATGCCCAGAAACACTTGCATGTATTTACTTCCATCTTAAAGAAAATCAATGAAATTCCTAAGTGGGGTTCTTCCCTCCAGAATTGGGGCCTCAGTTGATGGTCATTTAGGTAATGGCCCACACCTATATAAAAAACAAATGAGCTTTTTTGAATTTCCTTAGATTTAAGTCACAAAATTCCCTGTCAGAAAGAAAATGAGATGTTTTCATTTCAGTCTTTCCTAGGTAAGGATATTGCCATGCCTTGCTAAATGCTAAGTATGACCTGAAAGCTGAAGGAATCCCTGGATCCCCAAGAGTCTGGGAAGGGCATTGCTATTCACCACTGGCCTCTACTCAGAGGCTGAAATTGGGGAAGATGGAATTTTTATTTTTATTTTTTAAAAATGTAAGCTCTTGGAGTCTGCAGCTTGCTTCATCAAATTTCTGGAGTGGAATAATGAACAGACAACTATCTGAAGGAAGTTATTAGAATTGTTACGTGAACATCCTGCCACAAATGGCCATCTATGGATCTCTTGCTTTTTAAAGGATGGTACTCTATAATATGTAATCCTATTAAAACATTAGAAGCTTCAGGAGGAAGCAATGCTCAGTTTGGCATGGTAAACTAAACTCCACCATACATAAGGGATTAGTATTACTTAATGTTTATTCAGTTATTTGTAATGGCTGAACCCATAGTCTGTGGTTGGACTTTGGCTTGACATCTTTTTGACATAGTTTTCTTCCTCTCCTTAATGCTCCAACTTGTCTGTTGTGAGGTAAATAAATAGTTCCTTGATAAATAGTTCCATGAATAGCTAAAGTGATCTCACTAATTCCTTTCTTACATAATCTCGTCTTTAAACTATTGATGGACCCTATGAGCAGAATATCACACATTTTATGTTTGTTGAGGTATAAGATGTAAGAATCTGCATTGCTTTGTCTTGCAATAATGATGAAATATTGAATGAAAGGGCACTATTTTCATTTCCTAGCAGGTATGTCTCTTTGTTTGATGGATGAATTATAATAGGAAGATGGAAGAGTGTAGATTCACACAACTGTACTTGTTTTCACTTGTGGTATAAATAAGATTTCAACTCAAGCTCTCTGAGGTGAAAAGCTTTTAACCTCAAGTTTCACTTTTCAAGATCTGCTGTGCTTACAACATACTTAGCTGTTGTATTCCCATCTGCTATCTGTTTTCTTCAAGATTCCATTTGACAAAGTAAAGTGAACCCTAGAGACAGTAATGCTATACTTCTTAACAACCAAGAACTTGAATTATAGCCAATTTAGCCCCCTTAAAATCAGAAAAGGAAAGGGCCAATTTACACAACTGTATTTTATCTGTTGAAATCCAACAAGTTTATTTTTGTCCATTATATATTCATTTTTATCCCACCCCTTCCTCTAAAGAGTTCAGGGTGATGGGCAGGGCTCTCCCCTTTCCCATGTTATCCCCGCAACAACACTGTAAGGTATGCTAGGCTGAGAGAGAGAGTGATTGGCCCAAGGTTTGCTTCATGACTAAAGATGGGCACAAACTGGAAAAAACCCAAACCATGCGGTTCATGGTTCGTCAGATTTCACGAACCACAAACTTTCATGAACCTGCCCCTGGTTTGCGAACTGGTTCATTTGGTTCATGAAAATGTCACACCCTGGTCAGAAAATCATCACTTCCGGGTCAGCAGAAGGTCACTTCTGGGTCAGCAGAAGGTCTGCAGGAAGTCCATCCCCTGTTGCCTAGGAAATTGTTTGATTGGCACCAGGCTGTCTGCAGTCACGAACCAAAAAACCAAACCAAACAAATCAGTCTAAAGTTTGTGGCGGTTCCAATCTGACGGACTGCGGTTCGCAAACCATGAAATGGCCTGGTTCGTGCTTAATTTTGGTTTGTATTTCAGATTGTGCCCATCTCTATTCATGACTAAGTAGGAATTTGAACCCTGGTCTTCCATGTCCTAATCCAGCACTCTAACCACTACACCACAGACCACAGCGACTTCCAGATAGTTCAATACACAAGATCCTGATTCAATCTACTTTTGAAAAACTTTTCAAGACTGGTTAACTCCAGCATTTTCAAAATGGGTATGTACACTAGGCCTGAAACAACTGGAATCCAGACATGTTCATTTGTAGGTGAGATCAATAGGAAGAAGTACCTGTTCCATTGAAATGTATAGCAAAACCTGCATTTCTTTTAATGAAACAGTAGTTTTTACCCATTGAAACTCAATCTTTAAGATATTTATTTATTTATTTAGGATATTTCTGTGCCACCTCCTCAAAATCCTGCTTGGAGAAGCTTACAATTGAAAACAATATAAAACAAGCCATTAAAAACAATCTGCTTGACATAAGCAGCATAAAAAGCTGTCATACAGAATAAGCAGGCCAGTGAAAATCTGGTAAAATAAACTCCCTAATTAAAAGTCTGGGTAAAAAGATGTGTTTGAGCCAGACACCTGAAAGAAAGTAATGTAGGTGCCAAGTGAACAGAGGTGAGATGCTACCATAGAAAATGTTCCGTCTCTAGTCACCACCCACCTCACCTCTGAGAGTAGGGTTTGACAGGCAGATCTTAACTGGCAAGTTCGATAAGACTCTGATACCCTTAACTACCACACTATATCAGTTCTGTCCACTTGGAAGGAAAGCAAGTACTTCGTCTGTCAAATGGTTCCCATTAAGGGCATGTCTTAAAATGTGTCTGTGAAAAACTGTTTTGATTTTTTTTTTTTAGTTTCTCAAGTTCTAAGTTATTTACTCATTAAAAAGCCTAGTGATATTCTGGCTGGTTTCAAATACTGCTTTTACAATTGCAATTGAATCAGTTTAGAATGGCTTTGATAACACTATCAATATTGAAAGCAGTACCTGTTAATAATGCACAACCCTATATATATGCTTTTGAATTCATAATGTGAAGTGAATTAGCGTAACTACATGTAACACATCACTGGTTTAACAAGCCTAACCAGCAATTTCTGTGTGTATCCTCAACCAATTATGACAACGCATCTCCAGTGTTACATCTGCCACTCTTCTTGATTGCTGGCTCAGGTATGGCTGAAAAGCCAGTTAGTTACAGAAAGTGGCAGCATGTTAGCTTTGCAAAACAAAAGGAAGTTGACATCCTCCAAAAGGCACTTGGTGGGACATCTATACAATGACATAAAATTATAGGGTTGGAAGGTACCCCTAGTGTCATCTAGTCCAACCCCCTGCACAATGCATCCTTGTTTGCTTCCATGGAACGCATGCCCTCTGTTTGACAAGATCAGCATCTGTCTGCTATGGACAACACTCCCATGAACATGCTTTTCATGATCTAAACTGTTCACCTGCTTGCTCTATTGATACTCTGTTTGACCTTGCAAAATATGATGGAGACACTTCAGTGCATTCATTTGTCAATCCGTCCTAATTTTCTATCCCTTAAGTTCATTTGCCATTTGTTTGGAGGGGAAAATGTTTTGAAATTCAAGATGGTAATTTAACTGCAGCACCCTTCACTGGACTTGCTGACACTAATTTAGAAAACATAGTGCAAGGTGGGCTTGCCTGGGCAGTGAGTCAATGTAATGGGTAAACTGCTTCCATTTGATAGTTTTGATTTAATGAATTCAATGAACATAAACCAAAATATGAGAGTAGGATTCCCCGCCCCCGCCCCCGCCCCCCCCCTCTATGGACCAAGACAATCCAGGCATCTGAGCCTACCATCATCCCACATCAATACAACGTTGTCATCAATATACTTAAGGGGCTCATAAGCTAGTGAATGTGCATATTTATAACTCAATTACCTGAGTTTTCCACCCACTTCCTTTCAGTAAGAAATAAATAAAAATCCATTTATTCAAGTTTGACTCCTGGAGACATCAGAGCATCATCTGTCTTCTGTATTTATTGTTGCCCTTCAAGCACCCTCAGCTTTTTGCATTTGTTTCAAACCATCTATTTATTTTCTTCTGGGTCTACTTTGATTATTCACCACTATTTCTTCCATAACTTTTTGGCAGATTCTTTCAGGTTTGTGCCTTTGGATTCCAACATTCCAGTTTGTAAAGATTTTTAATTTTTTTACTGAAATGGGGTATTCATTTTATTCTCATCAAGCTGTTTTCCTTCTTTAAAGCTGCACCCCCTCCCCCCGTCTTGCCCACATCCATCTTGCTGAACAACAGCTGCAGAGGAAATATTGAATCCAAGGAAGATCTCCAGTGTTCTGCTTGCTGAGCTTTTGAGCATGCCAACAATTTTCTTCTGAAACCAAGAAGCATTCAGCATATGCCAAAATGTTTGCAGAATCAGTGTTCAAAAAAGCCCAAGCCTGCTGTGCCTTCCCTATACAATGTCTAATATTGGCACCTTAGTTGATGACTTTACCTTGACAAATGCACCTCCTATTAATGCTCTTGAATTTGACCTTTTCTGCTTTGAGCAGTTGTGTCCTGCCAATTACCTGTAGTGTAAAAATCTATTCTACTCTCTCTCTCTCTCTCTCTCTCTCTCTCTCTCTCTCTCTCTCTCTCTCTCTCTCGTAGTCACTGAATCTGACCTGGTACCTTTGATTCTGCCTCTGAAATTACCATCTCACAGGGTGGGTGCTTTTTTCCCCTTCCCAGCACCATAGCCTCTCAGTACAGGAGCAGTATGTATTTCCTCTTCCTTTTATCATGCATCTTTTGGGATTCACTTTGTTCTTTTTCTCTGTGAGAAAGACTGTTGTCTTTCTGGCCCTAGTACCATCTGAGGCTACCCTATTACAACCCAATTCTTCTATCCATCCAACAACACTTTCCTCTGTATTTTTTTCTTTCTTTCTCTTCTTACTTTCTTTGGCTTGTAGGTGCACCTCAGCTATTATTCCTTCCTTTTTCATGTCCTCTTACACTACCTTGGTCTTGAAAGACTCCTAATTCTTTTCCCACTTCTGAACTCCCATTGCATCTCAACCTGAGGATGTACAGAAGTGCCTTTTAATTTCATTTTTGTTTCCAAAACATTCATTTTCATTTCATTCATGTTTGGCATACATTTGTTTTTTGTTTATTTTATTTATGTGTTTAGAACATGTTTATGATGCCTCTCTAGGAACCTGTCTGAGATGTCTTACAAATAAAATAATAAGCACAAAACATTAAAATATATTAATTCAAATCCAACAGTAAAAAGTCCCTGCCCAGGGTAAATACATAGATCATAAAAAATGAACTCCAGACAGCTTAAAATACCTGTCCAGGTAAAGTAGCACCTTTTAAAAAATCAATCCTTAACTGAAAGCCTGAACTGAACAAAAACGTTTTGGCCCAGCACCTAAAAGAAAGCTATGTAGATGCCAGGTAAACTTCAAGAAGAACATTCCAGAAGTGAGGTGCCACTACTGAAAAAGCCCTGTCTCTGGTTGGCACCTCCTTCACCACTGGGGCACAGAGAGCAGGAGAGACAGATCTTAATTGGTGGGCTGGACAATATGGGAGTGGGTAGTCGTTCAAGTACCTTGGCTCCAAGCCATTTAGGGCTTTAATGGTAAAAAACCAGCACTTTGGACTGTGGCTAGAAATAAATGAGCAACCAGTGCAGATCTTTCAGCACTGGAATGGTAAGATGCTTGTATTCTGCCTCTAACCATAGTCTGGCTGCTACATTTTTCATGAGCTGAAATTTCCAGACTGTTTTCAAAGGATGTAATCCTTCAGATATGAAAAAGAGTCCGAATTTTTTTAGGCAATTTTTTTTAGGCAATTCACTTCACAACACTTTTCCAGTTAGTTTTTTGGTTGTCCATTCAGTTGGGATTTATTCATTCATTTATTTACATTTTTTATAGTCCACCTTTCTCACTGAGACTCAAGGTGGATCACACAGCCTGAGTCAGTACGGTTAATTTCAAAGACATTTCAATAAGCACTGTAATAGGGTAAATAAATGCAAAGTTGCAAAGATTTGAAACAAGCAGAAATCCAACACAGAGCAGAAGAAATACTGAAACAGAGCAAAACAGAGCCCAATGTTATTAAACCACACAGAAACTGCCCAGTAGGATCATACTTACAGCAATAGACAGTACATAGTAGTAAAGTCTATAGCCCTTATCCCTTTACTAATTCATATCTTCATATGCAATATTTTATATTCAACATTTTAAAATATTAATTTTCTAATTAGTCTGTTTCTTTAAAACTATCCTTAGTTTTTCTTGATTTCCGGAACGGCAGCAGCGAGAGCCAGCTGTGTTTGGGGAGAGCTGTTCTTCTCTGTCTGGAGGAGTCCAGACTCATTTGGACTCCTAGGGGGGCTTTGGAGAAGACCCCTGAAGCTTTGGATGCTATTTGGAAAGAAGTCCTGGGATGCAGCCAAGGATAATCTCTCCGAAACAATCCTTCAGCTCAAGATGGAAGCAGAGCCATCATGGCGACTAGCTGCTAGCCTTTGATAAGTCACATTATCTTTCTCTGCTTACAACTGCTACTGACAACCTCCTCTGCAGAATGCATGAGTTTTGTTAATTGGTTGTGAATTGTTCAGAAAATTGACTTTATGGCTAATTAGTAGATAACTCAATTTACTGATTGGGAAAAAGATGATGCTTGGACGTCAACATTGTTAACTAGAAAATATCCCTTTTAAGAAGTGGTGTGGACTAAAGTTAAATACGGAAAACAATTTGATAAGATGGGATTGTTAATATAACAACTAACTGAAAATTGCTGATTCCTGTTATGATCTACGGTCGTATGATCTCCTTTGTTACTGCCTCTGCTGTTATCTGCCCCTCATGCTCAATGTGCAAATGAGTGCTGGAGAGAATTAATGACTTTGATGCATTGGAGACAGGAGTGCAAGAAAAATGGACTTTTAAGGACTGCTTTAGAAGAAAATACAGTGGAAAAGGGGAAATCATTTCTGTCTTTCACCCTCTGGAGAGAGTTCCGGCCCCCACTTTCTTCTTATCGTTGGACTAGATAGCAACTTTCTAAACAAGAACTGTGTATGTTGAGTTATTTGACCGATATTAACCCTACCAGATTGGATTCCCTCTACTGACATCTGCTGGGGAAGGAATGGAATTGCTACAAAAAAACAGAACTGAGCTACAGGATTTGCTACTATCAGCTATGAGTCAAATAAATAGGACACTGGATCAAGTGATGTCCCAAGATGAAAACTTGAAAATGGAAATAGTAGAGCTGAAGGTGATAATGAATGGCAAGCAATCCTAGCCTGTTGAATTCCAAGAGGTAGCAGATTTGAAACAGGGGACTGGTATACAAAGTCAAGAAGTAAGAAGAGCTCGTCAACAAAAACTTAAATGGAAATATGAAAAAGAATGGAAGGTAAAAAGACTAACAAATAAACAAAGACAACAAAAGGGATCCAGAAAACAAAGAAAAGGTATGAAGACGAGGACAGAGAAACATCTGGAAGACATAAAGAAAGATAAGCTGGAAGTTACTCTGCTACACTTCACACTTGAATTGCAAACTAGTCCAAGTTACATTAACCAGTGACTGTTTAAGGATTTGAAGAAACCAACTTTAAAATTTAATTATCAAGGGGAAAAAAACAAAAATCAAACTAAGTATATTAGAAAAAAAGGGGGGGAAAGAGCATAATCAGGACACCCAGTTTTGTAAACATTAACAGTGCAATCCTTTGGTGAGTTACTCCAGTCTAAGCCCATTCGAGTCAATGGGCTTAGACTGGAGCAACTCTCCATAGGATTGCACTGTAAGTTTGCTGGAATGATGACAATTGGTAGCTGAACTCGAGGTCTTGAAAACGACTAGATATATATCTATGGAATATGATAAAGTTGGGACCTAGAAAGTTTTTGAAAACAAATTGAAGAAATTTGATTCTTTTGATAAGGGAAAGTAGTAAAATTGGTATAGGGTGGAGCAATGTAAGAATAATAATAATTTGTGTGACATACTATGGATGAAATGATAAAAAGAAAAAGGTATTTACACTAAAGTAAAGAATGAAAAAGGTATAAGAATATAAGACTAAGTAATCTCAAAATCAACCCAGGGGAAAGATGTAGAACAATGGAATAAAGGCTAGAAAACCAGAATAAAAATAATTAAGATGTTAAGGTAAATGAGCATTCTTTTAAAAAGGTTTTAGGGAGGTTATTATATGTTTAAATAATTGATGTAAAATGTGTAAGACTATTTTAAGCAAAGGTTAGAAAAAATGCAAATTATATACCAAGTTAGGTAATAGAAGGAGTAATTGTTTAAGGTTTCAGACACCTTTCTAAGGTTTTATATAGCGGTTAGATTCTAGATCATATATATATTAGTTCATATTATAATATAGACATCTATATGTGTTTAAGAGGGATGTGTTGGTTACTGATGCTTTTCCCAGATGAAGGTAATAAAGACTATGAGAGATGGAGGAGATTGCTAGATGGTAGAGATTACTCTACTGCTGGAATGATAAATATGAATAATAATGATGAAGCTCCTTTTTGTTTTTTGGGTTTTTTTATAAAATATAAAAGAAATTATAGGAGTTATTACATACACTATAATGTACTTAACAAGAATATTGAAAGGTATATTAGATGCTATTGTGAGCAGAGCAATATGAAGACATTCCCCCTCTTTCCCCTTTTTAGCCTATCCCCACTTCCTCAGCCTACCCTTCCCCTCATATAACTTGCTATGTTACTTTTTAATACTTATGATTTGTATTCAAAAACCAATAAAAAACTATCCTTAGTTTTTCTTAATTACCAGCTACATAGTCAAAAAGGAATTTCCATTTTCCTGAAATTCTAAGATCGGTCTGTTACACGTATAGGAAGTTAATTTAGCCGTAGATGCATATTCACACAATTTGTTCACCCACTCAGACACATCTGGACAAGAATCTGCCTTTCATTTTGTTGCAAATACTACCTTCACTGTCATCACCATGTATTACTAGGTAAGATATTTAATAACCTATTTTTAGGATTCAGCACAAAGCAAAACTTTAATATCTGTTGCATCTCTTCATGAATTTTTATCCAGTATCTTCTTACATGTCCGCCACATATGATAGAAAGCTGCATCTGTACATTGATATTTCCAACACCTGCCACAATAATCCTTATTGGTTCTTGCAAGATCTTTGGGAGTGATATACCATCTAAAAACATTTTGTACCAATTCTCTCTTGAGATTTGACAGTCTGTAAATTTGATTTCTTTTGTCCATAAGTTTTGCTTTTGAATAGTTTTTAGTGATCTGAATTCCTTCCTTGGTACCTGTTGTCTCCAACTTAATATGCCTTCTGTTCAGATTTATAATCCAGTCTGATATCCAAACTAATGCATCTCTTTGAGACCACTTCATTTAAGTTTGTTCCTTTAACTTTAAGTTCTCAGGGATCTTTTATTCAGGGATAGTCCCTCCAGATTCAAGCAGGTAGGAGAATGCGCAACCTCCTCCAGCATTCCACAACCCTGTGCCTACTACTCTGGCCAACTCACCCCCGCAGAAAGAAACTATACTATCTGGGACCAGGAGCTGCTGGCGATAAAGGCAGCCTTCAAGGTTTGGCGGCATCATCTGGAGGGGGCTTGACACCCAGTCCAAGTGCTCACTGACCACCAAAACCTTGAACACCTCCAAACAGCCCTCCGTCTCAACCAGAGACAGATTTGTTGGTCGTTGTTTTTCTCCCGCTTTAATTTCAGGATCACGTATGTCCCCAGTTCCCAGAATAAGAAAGCTGATGTTCTGTCCCGGAAGCCAGAGTACAACTCATCCCCAGGCCTGGAACAACTCCCAACTACCATCCTGGCTCCAGAAACTTTCACCACCACGCAACCTTCCCAGGGACTTGTTGAGCAGATACGGGCTGAACAGTTACTGGACCCAGTTGCCCAGAATGTCCAGGAGTCTCACCAGCCCCAGTTGGATGGATTCACGAAGGAAGATGGGCTACTGACCCATCAAGGCCAGATTTATGTACCACCAGGATCATTGCGAACGGAAGTCCTGCAACTGGTTTATTATTCCAGGCCTGCCGAGTACTTCGGCTGCCACAAGACAACCCATCTATTGACCCGTGACTTCCGGTGGCCTCGAGTGCAATCAGACGTAGCCCAGTACGTGGCAGCCTGTGAAACGTGTAGGCAGGCCAAGGATTCCCCCAGCAAACCCTCTGGTCTTCTGCACCTGCTAACTACACCTACTGGGCCTTGGAGGACTATCTCCATGGATTTTATTACAGACCTGCTCTGCTCCAAAGGCCATACCTGCATCCTGGTGGTGGTGGACTTATTCACAAAAATGGCCCATTTCATTTCCTGTTCCGGATCTCCCACCGCTCGAGATACCGCACAACTGTACCTGCAGCATGTTTTTCAACTCCACGGGTGACCAGATCAAGTAATTTCTGATCGTGGGGTTCAATTCACCTCTCAGTTCTGGCGGGCACTGCACTCACTTCTTGGTACGCAAGTTCACTTATCCTCAGCACACCATCCGCAATCAGACGGACAAACCGAGTGCACAAATGCTACCCTGGAGCAGTATCTGAGATGCTATACAAACCATCAACAGGATGACTGGCTAGCCCTACTGCCCTTGGCTGAGTTCGCATATAATAATGCAGTGCATTCCTCCACCGAGCAGACCCCCTTTATGGCGAACTACGGCCATCACGCTCGCTTCTTCCCTAGCACTGCACCCTCATCGGGAATCCCAGCCACTGCCAATCACCTCCAGGAAGTCCAACCCATGCATGAACTGTTGCGGGAACAACTACAGCTCGCCAAGGAAACCTACCAGGAGGCTACGGACCAGAAATGGCAACCTGGCGCCCACCTGACCATGGGTGATTGGGTCTGGTTATCTACCTGCCATATCTGCAACCAGAGGCCCTCTAGAAAACTGGATGCCCGGTTTCTTGGACCCTTCATTATCACAGACCAGATTAACCCTGTAGCCTATCACCTGCAATTACCACCAACCTTCCCGATCCATCCTGTATTTCACCGGTCCCTTCTAGTCCTGGCTTCAGCCCCAGACCCGCACTATCAACAGCCTCCTCCTCCTCCGATCACCATCGAGAGGCAGGAAGAGTATGAGGTTGCTCAGATCTTGGATTCCTGTCACCAGCGGGGGCAAGTACAGTACTTGGTGGACTGGAAAGGGTACAGGCCGGAAGACCACTCCTGGGAACCTGCCAAAATCATCCATGCCCCCCGCCTCGTCTGGCAATTCCATCGGGCCTATCCCAAAAAACCTGGGCCATCCGGGCCGCCAAGGAGGGAGGATGGTGTCATGGCCCAGTCTGGACTCAGTGAGGGTGAGGTCTCCTCCGGAGGAGAGGAGCCTCATGTAGCCAGCCAGGACTCCTCAGGAGAAAAGGAGTTCTGTGTAGCCAACCCTAGCCCTGAATCAGCAGAAGCTGGTGATCAGGAGCAACAGCTGCTGGCTGATCAGAGCTTACAGCCAGCAGCCAAAGCACCAGCACCCTCTGGCCCCAATACCACAGGGGAAGCTCAGCCAGGGACATCCAAGGCTACAGGTGCAGTGCAGCCAAGAGCCTCCACCCCCCCCCCCCAGGTTCACCCACACCCAAAGAACGCCGCAGACAACACCAGAGATTGGACCTGCAGGAGAGACGGCACAGTGCTTGTCTCCTGAGCCAATGCCAGCTGTTGGAGAGCGATGATGAATAGCATCAGGATGGAGCCTCAGCAGCTGGCTGAAAACTACGCCTGGCTATAAAAGCCAGTCTAGAGAAACTGCCAGGCATGGAAGCAATGTGTCGATTACCTGCAACCACTTCCTGGTACCTTGCATCTTGTTCTTGCCTGCATCTTGACGATACCCTCATGCTCTGTCCTATGGACTGGACGGGACTTGGCTTGGTTTTTGGATCCTGGACACACCCCTGGCATTTACCTTGGGCTCTGACTACGGACTGGACCTGGCTTGTGAGTCTTGAACACTCCTTGGCTTTGTGTTAGTGCTTGGACTACCAGCTTGGGCGGGCCCAGCCCATGACAGGTGTGACTCTGGACTCCTCCGCATCAATGGAGGCCCCCATCACGGCAGTTACCCAGTCTGCTTTTTTCCATCTTTGGCAGGCCAGACATCTTGCCTTCTATGTCTCAGCCCATGACCTAATGACAGTGATCCATGCAGCTGTCACCTCCAGACTGGACTACTGTAACTCGCTTTGTGCAGGGCTTCTGTTGGGTCTGACCCAGAAATTACAGTGGGTCCAGAACACTGCTGCACGTGTCCAGATGGGTACTCCATACAGGGTACATGTCACTCCAATCTTGCAGCAGCTATACTGGCTCTCTGGAGAGTTCCGGATCAGGTTCAAGGTTTGGGCTTTAACCTACAAAGCCCTAAACAGACTGGGACCAGCATACTTGAGGGACTGCCTCTCCCTGTATGTACCCCAGAGAGCACTGAGATCAGTGGGCAAATATCTACTGATGGTCCCTGGCCCCAGGGAGGCTCAGCTAACCTCAGCCAGGGCCAGGGCGTTTTTGGTCCTGGTTCCAACCTGGTGGAACTCTCTGTCGGAGGATACTTGGGCCCGCCAAGACCTTGTATGCTTTCGGCGGGCCTGCAAGACAGAAATGTTCTGCCAGGCATATGGTTGAGGCTGGCATTAGGCTCCATCAAATGAGCCTCCCTACCAGTATCCTGCCAGCATGGGGGCTATATGGTCATCTAGTGATCTGCCCCCATGCATGTAAGGTTACAGAATAATATCAACCCTCACCTCCCCCTTTCTATGTTTGGTGGACAGGGAAGTGTGAAGGGACCCCATCTTGGGATGTCGCAAATTATATTGTTGAGTTCTACAACTCTGAAAGTTATGTTTTTTTGTGTGAACTGTGATTTTATTGCTTTATTTCTGTATTTCTGTTAGTGTTGTAACCTGCCCTGAGCCCGTTCGCGGGGAGAGTGGGCTAAAAATCAAATAAACCTAAACCTAACCAAACCTGAAACTACTACAAAAGGAAAAGAAATAGGGAGAAACTTCATTCTAACAAAATTCACCCCACTCTCTCACGCACAAGTCTTTGATACTTGACAAAATGTACCTGAACAGGGCTGCTGACTGCGATTTCAGGCCCATGGAAGAAGATCCTTTCCATGCCTGTCACTTTCATTCTCTTCTGTTTCCCCCTTCTTTCCTTTAAGTCTGAACACTCTAAACCAACTAGCTATGCACCACAATAACAAATTAACAACAACAACATTTGATTTATATACCGCCCTTCAGGGCAACTTAATGCCCACTCAGAGTGGTTCACAAAGTATGTCATTATTATCCTCACAACAAAACACCCTGTGAGGTGGGTGGGGCTGAGAGAGCTCCAGAGAGCCGTGACTAGCCCAAGGTCACTCAGCTGGCTTCAAATGGAGAAGTGGGGAATCAAACCCGGATTTCCAGTTTAGAGTCCCGTGCTCTTAACCACTACACAAACATATTAACAAATGTCATTTGTTGGTCAAATCCACATTCACCCATTACCCGCATGTTTATCAGATATCTTCCGTTTGCCTCCAATCCGCGATTTTTTCCTCTTCGTTCACATTCCTGCTTCCATTCCATCTTTCTCGCGCGTCCCTCCGGTCACACGGCCGCTCGAAAACTGCTTTTTTGGGCGGGACCTTTTTTCCCACCCATTTTTTTAAAAAAAATTTGAGTGCACTTTTCTGTTATTTCGATCTTGCCTTATAAAGAAACATCATTGAAGATAATGATGCCTCTCTTTCCCTCACTGACAGCACTGATGGCTCTCTCCAGTTTCTTTTTTGGAAATTTGGAATCATGTGGGAAGCTTTCGTGGGCATTTCCTATGCAGGACAGTTCAGTGCCTGAATTTTACTGAAGTTTCACTTCCTTGGAGTGTCATTATTTCGATATTTCGTAATTTCGATAATACAGTAATATAAAATAAAAAAAATAAAAAACAGTTAAAAAGGAAGTTTCGTGAGTCCGTTCTGAGGATGGATTCACCCCAAAATGATTTTTCAAACTACCAGATTTGATTCAGAAACAGCATAATCAATAAATCCAATGCTATGAAGTCAAAAACAGTCTTTTGAAGACTACGGAGCACTTGCAAGTTGAATCAGCCAATAGGAACTCTCGGAACGGCCGGAGAGACAGGAAGGGGGGTGGTTTTTAAAAAAAACCACGTAAATTGCGCATTGGCCCGTTCACGGCCACCGTGAAACTCCCGTTGAAAACCTGTGACCACATATTCGGAAGAAATGCGAATGAAATGTGTCTGTTTAATGAGGTAATGTGACCGGCACTCGGTATTGCGTGGGGAATGCGGGGAACGTGCGACTTAGAATGAGTAATGTGGATTTGACCGTTTTCCTATGCATTATTATTATTTGTATCTATACATTGGGGACAGAAGATTTATAACTTAAATTTCAATGAAAATATGTTCCCAAAACAAGGTACAATTTTAAAAATGCAATATATAAATACAAGATCATTGTCCGAGGTCTAAGGCTCAGCCCCCGGACTTACCAGGAGAAGACGCAGCAGGCAGTTGGGAGACAGCCACCCAGCCACCCCAACAGGCACCCAGGATCAGAGCAGACCAACAACAGAAGGGGAGAAGAAGGCATCCCTGCCACAGGTGGGCAAAGAAGCAGCCAAGCCTCAGAGAGTCAGGTGAGGCAGGTGGAAGCCAGCTAGCCCCACCCTCTGGTGGTAAGGCAGGGAGCCAGGCAGGGAGAGTGAGGACCCCCAGGGGGAAGTAGACCCAAGGGAGGAGGTGCAGGAAGCAAAGGCAGTCAGCCAGCAGCCTTACCAGACAGGGAGAAGAGGCAGCCAAAGCAGCACAGAGCCACACCCCAGCCTGCAGTCCAGCTAGAAAGCAGTAGCCTGGTCCAGGAGAAGCCAGGAGCAAAACAATCCCAGGTGAAGCCACCTGAGGCAATCTGCAGGAAAAGCTTGGCAACCAGCCAAGGAAGCACATGTGTACCTGCCCCAATCAGCCAGCAGAGCAAGCCCAGGTGCAATTGCCTGAGTCGGCCAGGGCTGTGGATAGAGTGCAGGAGGGGGCGTGGGTAACAGGTGGAGCAGGGAAGAGATGACGGCTCCCACCCCCCGTGCCTCCTCCGACACTCCCTTCGGCACCCCGCACTTGAGGCCACCGCCTACCTGGCCTCAATGGGCATGCCAGCCCTGCCTGCAAGTGAACTGAGAGGGAGTGAGGGTGATGTATGCCTCCCCTCCTTCCACAGAGCAAGAACCTGCACTGTCCCTGACGGCTTCCCAGAATCAAGGTCAGGTGTGCCAGTGCCCAGGATAGTAACGCTCATGGCGGAAGCTGACAATCATATTACTCCAAAAAACCCAAACAGTCAAAATGCGCTAAATCCCCCCCACAGTTTAGATCCTAACTTCCCTTTCCACTCATGGAAGGCAGGCTAATTTTTGTTGATTCCTCCTCCTCTGCTGAAGGCCCCACTTCAACTCCCATGATGTTTGGGGAGGGGGGAGTCTGCTGGCCTATGGGAGCACAATTGGGGGGTTCAGAAGACCACAGTGGATGGAAGTGAAGGAAAGTTGCCTTCTCTGTAGTGCAGTCCCTCAAGATATGAGCAGCAATGACAATAATAATGGTCTTTTTCATTTTTTCATTGCTAAGTAAGCATATGCATATCCCTTGGTCCAACTGCCATGTGCATCCTACCAAGTGTCAGCCTGAACATTATGATGGAAAACCTCAGAGGGATTTAAACTAGACTAGAGACATTTATGACTGTGAGCAATCTAAAACTGAATTTGAAATTGCCCTCTGTACAAATGATGAACATGTTATTTCAAAAATGTACACACTTTTGTTGATGTTTGAGATAGAAAAGCAAGTAAAAGAATGTATGATTAAATTGGCAAACAATTGTGGACATATTAATGTAGCAATGGGAAATTATGTGGACAAGGAAGTTGAAGTTTACATTAAGCTCTAGTATCAAGGAAAATTTCTATAAGATGATGTATTGTTGGTATATGACCCCTGAAAAATTGGTTAGAATGTATAAGGATGCTTCAAATGTATGTTGGAAATGTGCTAAACAAGAAGGGATGTTTTATCAGATGTGGTGGACAAGTAAGAAAGCAAAGCATTTCTGGTTACAGATACAATCATCGATCTAGAAAATTTTGAAGATTAAAATCCAGTTGAAACCAGAGACTTTTTTGTTGGGAATGATGGACAGTCAGTTGGAAAGAAACTTTGGAACTTTGTTTTTATATTTGATCATGGCAGCAAGAGTATTCTGTGCACAAAAGTGGAAAACTCCAACATTGCCTACAGTGGAGGAATGGTGGATAAAAGTTTTGAAGTTTGTGTCAATGGCAAAACTTACTTCACTGATTAGAGAAAAGACATTCATTACATTTTTGGCTGACTGGAAACAGTTCATAGACTTTTTAAATGAAATAGATAAGAACTTGATATCTGGATTTATGGATTAAGAATCATGAATAACAGAAAAAAGAGGGTTCTTTTGTTTAACTTATAATAAGTGAGACTGAAAAAGATGTATATTTGTTGCGGAGAAAATCGGAACTCAATTTGTAGTTTAGTTTTAGGGTTTTTTGTCTTCTTTTACTTTTTTGTGTATTGTTAATGTGTTTTTTATCTTCTATGTTTATTGTCTATAGCTTTTATGTTATTGTTTATAGTCTAAATAAAGAAAAATTCTTCTGGTGAACATTATGATGGAAAACCTAACAGTTCCACTTTTCAATAACTGTTATCTCTGCTCCCGTTACTCACTTGTCCACTCAACAAAAAAATCACCTGCTGTGAACACCCCAGCATCTTCCCTCACCTTCCAACTTTTGTCTTCTCTCCTGCAAAGTCCTTTGCTTGGTACAACACACTTAATCTCTCAAGCCATTACTGTTTTCATCTTCAGAGGACACTTTTTCAGGAAACCATTTCCTAATTTTTTTTACAGCAGCATTTTTTTTTAGTCATCTGCCAGCAGTCTTCCACCTGGCCCGTCCTTGTTGTTTTTAATAAAAAGAACTGCTTATGAATCATACAATCATAGGATTGGAAGGTACCTCTAGTCCACCCCCCTGAACAATGCAGGAAATTCATAAATACCTCCCCCTCCCCACACCCAGTGACCCTTACTCCGATGGGAAAACACCATCAGGATCCCTAGCCAAACTGGCCTGGGGAAAATTGCTACCTGACCCCAAGGTGATGATTGGCTTTACCCTGGGCATGTAAGAAGGGGCCACAAGAACTAAGCACAGATGTAACCATTCTTGCCCTTCCTCTCATTTTCTTATGTTTGTAAAAGCAATATTGGCTCCATTCCTAAATTTATTTATTTATTTATGTCATTTATAGTTCGCCTTTCTCACTGAGACTCAAGGTGGATTACATAGTGTGATATTAGTACAATCAGAATTGAGGATGTTTCCATACAGTATCAAGGACAGTGTCAAGTTTCCATACAGTGTCAAGGACATTTCCACAACATCATAGGATTTTACAAAAACGCAGCATTAGCAAGGATCCAATACAGAGTTGAAGAATTACTGAAACAGAACATAATCAATTCTAGGACTGTCAGTAGATAATATGAAGCACAGGTAGTATAGGGGTACATATTCGAGCAACAGATAATATGCAAGGCAACATAGTGGTGAAGTCTATGATTCCTAACTCATTAGCAAAGCATTTGAGATCCCCTCTCTATAGTACTTCCCTCCTAGCTGACTAAAAACCTATTTGAATAATTCGGTTTTGCATCATTTGCAGAAAGCCAGGAGAGTGGGGGCTCTCCTGACTAGACATGGGCATGATCCAAAAATAAATCCCGATTAAGCCGATCGTGGATCTGGGCTGCCGCCAAACGCAGGTTCCCGATTCTAACCGATCAAGTCTCGTTTCCAGTCCGAAATCGGGAATCGGGGAGGCCAGTGCCCAGGGCAACCATAGTCAGGCTGTTGCACGTGCGCACACTCCTGAGTCGCCCCTGCCCACGCAGCAAGCTGGCTGTCCCGGTGCGCTGCGGAGCTGGCAGCAGCACAAGTGGCTCGGAGGCTGCCCGCGCCATTCACCTGCCCCGCAAGACAAGGGGCGGCCGGCTTGTCCGCTCGCCCCTTGTCCTGGGGAAAGGCGAACGGCGCAGGTGGCCTCCCAGCCTCCCGCACTGCCTTTTGCCTTTCCCCAGGACAAGGGGTGGCTGGCTTGCCCACGCGCCCGTTGTCCTGAGGAAAGACGAACGGCACAGGTGGCCTCCCAGCCTCCTGCGCTGCCTTTTGCCTTTCCCCAGGACAAGGGGCGGCTGGCTTGCCCACATACCCCTTGTCCTGGGGAAAGGTGAACGGCGCGGGCGGCCTCCCAGCCTCCCATGCTGCCTTTTGCCTTTCCTTTGTGCCCACCCCCTTCCCCCTCTCTCCCCTGGGTTGCTGCTCTGTGTTTGGAAGGAAGCCTGCTAATCAAGGAAAGCTGGGCTTCCATTTGTGTTTCGAGGGCTACAGAAGGAGGGCAAACACAGCTCATTTCCCTGACTCCGTTGCCCCGGGAATAAATTACTAGTGCCAGAGTGTCTGCAATTCTGAACAGAAACTGACCCATCCAATCAAGTCCCGAACAAGAAAACTCCCGACTGCTGGATCAGTTGCCATGGACAGAACCGATTAGCTGAGTCACGATGGCAAAAACGGCAAAATCGGGGGGGATTGAAATCGTAATGCAGATTGGGCCCATCTCTACTCCTGACCTCCTCAGGCTAAACCCCTTCCCTACTGCACACAGACTATACATCTCTCCCTTCTTTACCCCTCCCCCCACCATGAAATAATAGAAAGAACAAATAAGAGAAAGGACAAAGTAGTAATGATGGAATCCTGAGGGATATTAGCAAATCTTCTAGAGATACATCCACATATATCTCAGGATATTGTCTCCCAATTTCTTTGAGGGTATTTGGGAAGCTATCTTCATGGTAAAATGCTGTCTCAAGTTACGCTAAGTCGAGCATCTCCCACTGCCAGTCAGTTGTGTCTAGTGGAATCCTTGACTTCTCGACCATCAGTATTCATTATTTGATTGTTTATGTTTCTCTTAGGAAGAGCCACATGTGATACTTACGTTTCATCCAGTTTGCTGGGGAAGTTCCTAGAATAGCTTTATTGAAATTGTAACAGGCATACATGAAAAACAGGCAGTTCCACAGCATGTGCCTGCTCTTAGCCTTTAGAGAATTGAATCTCCAGAGTATTTTTGACCATCTATCCCTACCTCAGCAATCTTTCAGAAGTCCTAATTTTTTAAATTCACCAATTCCTGTCTTTCTCATCTTGCTTTTCTTGCTCTTAGGTTGGACAGAGACTAGCATTTTGCCCATCACTGAGCACAACAGTGGTGCCATAGTATATGCAGCCAGTCCATCCAAAGAAGTTGAGCTTCAAATATTATCAAAGACGGGAGCTTGTAAAGAAGTGTTGACAGAAAGCTTATAAATTTTGATCTCTAAGGTGCCTCTGGACTTGATTCCTGCTTTTCTATCAATAAAAGCCTCCTGCTGTTTATGTTGTGAGCAACAGTTTACTATCAAGTAATTGCCAAATGTTCTAAAATGAGTTTATTCTCTTCCAGAATTTGCTGAGAGAGACAGAGACAGAGAGAGGAGCTGATGACTGGAACTGATAATGACTATTTTCTGTTCTCTCACCCACCCCACACATTCCAAGTAATTGACCATTAATTATAATATCAATAGCAGTGGGGAAGTAAAGCAGACACATGTGTAGGACAACATTTCATTTGTTAACTGTTTTGTATATATCATAAATCTCTAATATTGGACTATTGTCACACATGATGAATTATTGTAAGCATGTCAGCACATAGTGGAAGTCAAGTACATTCAAACGCTACTCAGTCAGAATTGAATTTGGCATGATAGTCTCATAAAAGGGGACTCAATTGAGAGTTTCCACTTGCCTGCTCTAAACTTGTCACTTGTAGGTGCTAAAGAGCTTGTTGTGTTGGTTTAATTAGTCAACAAATCGGTCCTTCCTTGATTGCATGGTCGTATCACATATGTTAACACTTCAGTATTTGATGGAGATATTAACAAGTAACAAGAGTCTCTTGGTCTATGGACTTTAAAGAAGAGAAGCTCTTCTATATTATTTCATTTGGCCCTGCCAATATTTATTAGATCATGCAGCCAGCAGGCTGCCAGCAAGAGAAAGACAACACAAACATTTTTCAGGGTTATGCTCATCTGTATCCAAAAGAAGGGTCACTAGACAATCGATGGTAGAAGAGTATAAGTAAGATAAGTGTTCTCTGCCACAGCTTACAAATTCATTATTTGATACAGTTTGCGGCAGACCTCCTTTCAGCTTTTGTCACTTAAAGATAATTTATGACAAGAACAGAGAGGTTCTTGAAAATGCTATAGCAACTGGAGCTGAATGATGCCTCTCCGGCATTAGATGCATAGTCACCAGAGGCCTGGGAGAAAGGAAGTTTGCATTTGTATGAAAAAAAAACCCTTGCAAGTTAAGCATTCATCAAGGTTGGATAAAATATTCATATTAATTGATGCTGGAAGATTAAACAAGGAGAGAAAAGAAAGTTCCATAATTAAAATGGCTTATTCCCAACAGTGGAGCAAAGGGAGAGAGAAAAGTTGGTCCTCTGTAGATTTGCAAAAGAGCTCATTTATTCAGGTTTTGTTTAGCAGCAAACAAAAGAAGAAGGCATACTTTAAAGCATCTATTCACTTAGCCACCATGTGGGAATCGCTTTTTATCTGTTCTGCAACATCCAAGTCTACAAGCCCCATCCGGTTGTAAAAAAAAATGGACTGCATGCAAGAAAACTAATTTCTCATTTTCTGCAGCTTATCTACTGTGGTGTAATGCACTGGTTCTTAAATGTTGCAGGGGGGGGGGGCTCCATGGGCTGAATGGAGTATCAGATGGAACATGTAAAGTTCTTGGGAAGGATCTGATCCCAAGGCAGGTGCTGTTTTCCTCCCCCACCAGTCAACAGCAGAAAAGATTGAATGCCCCTTGGCAGTAGACTGCACTGAGAGTCACACTGGATTTGAAAGTGACTGTATCATTACTGCATCACCCCAGTACTACTTGAGAATAAAGGACCATTTGGTTCCTCCCCTAATGTCCACCACCCACAGCTCCTTGTAGGTAATAGCAGACTGCATTCACACAACAGCCTGCAAATATTTCCACACGTTAGGCTATGAAATTATTGGTGATGGGCCAATAGCGAAATGGCATAAAACATTCCATCAGGCTGTGAAAATTATTGCTGTAAAATAAGCATTTTGATAAACATATAGCTAATTTTATTTTGCTAGAAAGAGGCAGAGATTTTAGAGGATTGATTACAGTGGATCAGAAATCTATTATAGACAGGAAGGTTAGTTCTCTGCCTTGTTTTCATTGTCGAGGAATGAGATCACCCTCAACAGCCATAGGGTTATCCTTTTGTAGGTAAATAGGGTATACCTGACTGGCTTTATGCTACCTTTCAAACTCTTCTAACCACAAACATGTCCTGACATTGGTAGGGTATGTAAGACATCACACAAAGGAGCATAGATTACTCCCACACTCACATATACATGCTGCTGCTGCCACCCTATACGTCAATATTTCTCAGACGTTTTGAACCTGGGCCTATCATCAATGTATTGAATAGACTTTTAAAAGAAAACTGTTTGGGATATATGTATAGCATTACCAGGCCTGGCATTTATGTATTTGAGGTTGGGTTAAGGCACAATAGTAGGTCTCCTTGGCTTGGACCTCTTTGGCTTAGATCTTATGAACAAGTTCTTCTGTGCCCCCTAGATACTCCATAAAGCAGGCTTCTGCTTCCACTAAAACTTACATTTGCATAAGATCAATAGTTTTTAATGAGCCTTGCATAAACAGAAGTGCCAGGGGAAGAGGAAGTGTGTTTTGCAGCAGAAACTATCTAGTACACACAGAACTCATTCATAGGATCCAAGCCGCTATTTCTAGACTACCAGGTTGGAATATTTTTCTCAGAGGAACAAGATTCTCATTTTTTCAGAACCCTCACACAGCATAGTATAGTGCTTAGAGTGTTAGACTGGGAGCTGGGAGACCCAGGTTCAATTCCCAGTCTGCCATGGAAGCTTGCTGGGTGATGTTAGGCCAGTTATGCATTCTTAGCCTAACCTACTCCACAGAATAGTTGTGAAGATAAAGCAAAGAAGGGGAGCATGTTGCGAGTCACTTTGGGTCCCCATTGGCCATCTCTCAGGTTGCAGTGCTCACATTCCTACCAGATGCTCCTCACTGTCACATTCCATGATCAGACTCCGAGGATGAGGCAAGTCACTGAACCCTCAACATCTCAGCCGGGACCTACCTGAAGGCCCCCAGTAATACTGAGGGTCAGGAGAGGTCTATAACTCATGAGGAGGACATGGTTTTGCCTGCTCCCATGGACCCTGAGCCCTCCTGGGAGTCAGAGGAAAACACATCACCCCCCTAACTTGGCTCACCATCCTATTCAAAATCTACCACAATCACCTTCAACACCCCAAGAACAAAGGAAGTGGTAGGCCTGAGCTGTAGCCCAGAACTGAAAATGTTTACTTGGCCACACAAAGCCTCCCCCTGCAACTCATGAGGCAGGATAACAAACGTAAGTCACAACAGAATCAGCTCCACAAGCAGAGAGGTGAAGCTGCAGCACCAACTATAAACCCCCTCAGTTGCTGCCTGGATGCTGGTTTCAACATCTCCCTTCTTCAGCTCTTGTTCTGCCCCTAGAGCCTGAAGGGCTAAGCAGTGCCCTACCTCTGGTCTTTGCTTTGTGCCTAATGTAGACAATTTCCTTAGCAGGTCTCAGCTCCTTGCCTCACAGAACTTGCCTTGCTGCTAATATAAGGACTTTGAGCTGTAGAGGCGGTGGGAACAGGATGCTTGCACTGAAAATGGATGTATGAGTTCAAAAACAATGAGAGACACCAACTGCTAGGAAGACCTACTGTTCACACTTTAGTTCCTGCCAAAGTCCTCAAGTTTCAGCACCCATCAGAGCTCTTGCTCTCTCAGGACGGAAAAAACCCGTAAAATGAGATGCCAAGTAATGAAGCAAGGCAATGCCTCTGGAGAATCCCAAGGGGAGATAAGGACACAAATCTAAGTTGGAATTAGGTGTGATCTCTAGGTATGTCCATTCAGATAATTCCAATCTGAATATATATCGGAAAAAATAATTTACTGGTATTTTTCAGATATATTCAAATATCCAGATTTTTGGAATACCAATAACTGAGTCTTGAAAACTTCTGGGAATATTTGAGGCTGGCATTTTAAGGCTCTCAGATCTGATTTTCTTCAATTTTACAGGTTCCGTTGGGCTAGCAACAGTAGCCCTTGCTTAAGTGGGTTTGGCTTGAATTCTCTGGTTTGACATTGGTTCTGTTGGATTTGCTACATTGGCCCTGGGTTTTGCTCGGCTTCTGTAGTTTTGTACAGAATCCTCCCCTTCCTTCAAAGCAGGGCCAGTTCAAAATGGGGGAAGCAATGTCCCCCCCCCCCCGCCCACGGCCACTACTAAGCTCCCTTTCTGGCCTCCTACTCACATGCCCTCACCTGCCTCTGTGTTCTTCCTTTGCCCACTCGCAAACTCTGGTGGGTGCAGGTAGGAGTGCCACTGCCATGCCCACTGGGAATGTTGCTGCTTTGTGCACCATCCACATGGTCCTCTCCAGCAGTGCTAGGCAGCAGATGCAGCTGGGAGCAGGGGTGACAAAGCACTCCCAAGCAGCAGTGGAAGAATGTGAGTGCAGGCATCAGAGGAGATGCATGAGTAGGGAGTCAGCAGCAGTGAACCCTGCTGGAAGCCATGGGCTCTGGCAGCTGCCCCACTTCACCATGTGTTGACAGCAGCCCTGCTTCAAGGAGCTCAGTGTGGCAAACAAAGGAATCTGTGACTCTATATGAACCTTGCAAAACCCTGCGAGGTAAATCGGGCAGATAGAGCGCATGACTGGCGAAAGTTCACCAGCAAGTTTCCATGGTCAAATAAGGATTTGAACCAGATCTTCTCCCAGGCTTGACAAATTACCACTACACCACAATAATTTGTTACTGGAACTGCTTTTGGGGGAACATTATATTTTTGTGAGTGCAAACAAAACGAATATAGAAAAGTCTTAGAAATAGATTCAAACTTTGATTATAGGTTTAGTTGCTTAGAATTTAACAAGCATCTCACTTAATATAAACAGTTTAAATAACCCCTGTAAAGAAATAAGATAACTAGGAGTTTACATAAAGAGACGCCATTAATTTTTTAGAAATAATTATTTTATTTTATTGAATAAAATATCTTCTTGAAAGAAACAAATAGGGACTGGCTATCTAATTTCTGTCCCTACAAAAACAGGATGAGTAGAAATGATTTCAGACACATTACTTTTCTTGTTTCTTGTGTGATAACAGATGTTAATGATGGATTTATCCTTTTGCAATGAGGAATGAGCTCATAGTTGGTAATTTATGCCCCTAATATTGGGAAGATACCTTTCTTCAAGGTAGTGCCAATTTTACTATTATATTATCTGACTGAAATGATGATTCTGGGTGGGCATTTTAATGTTCTTATGAATCCATATCTAGATATATAAGTCACTTACATCTTCATAGTATGAACACAGCCAAGCCCATTAGTTAATGACCCTTGCCCTTCCTGGCTGATTAAAGTTAATCAAGGAAGATTAACCATATGACTTCAAAATGTTAAATATATCTGTAAAAGAAGAGGTTGTGCCAACTGCCTGGAATGGGACAGGTGTGAAACCCCTCATGAAAAAAAATTGCTGTACCCTAAGTGAGACAGGTTATGTAGACTCATTTCAACCTAGCTTCGTGCAAGGGTTTGGAATAAAAAAACCTTGGTTGTCCTAATGGATCACCTACACTGGAAGAGAGACAGGGGAAGTGTGTCTTTGTTGATCCTTCTGGATGTCTAAGTTGCTTTCAGTGTATGCAGCCATGAAATCTTTATGGCTCAATGGGCCGATATGGGAATCTGGGGCACAGTGCTCTGGTGGTTCAGTTCCTTTTAGGCTGACTGCTTCCAGAAGGCGGTACATGACAATTATGCTCTGCAGTTTCATAGAGAAGGATATCTGTCCCCCATGCTTTTTAACATATATCTGAAACCTTTAGAGAAGTCATCCAGCAGCAATAATATCCACCTTCCCCTTTTTAATTAAGGTCTGGTGAGTTGGTGGACATTTGGAACCAGTACCTGGAGGAAGTAATGGGCTGGTAAATCAAAAGTCAGTCCAGAAAAGGCAGAGCTGCTGTTGGTCAATAATAGTGTGTTATCCAGGTAACAAAATGTGGCCTGTGTGAAGAAAGATGGTTTCTTGTGCCTGCTGCTGTGTGCCTTTTAGATCAGTCTATCCTGCTATGGTATGTAGAAAAAAACAAAATTAAGGTCCTTTATTGGTGTCGTGTAGAGGACATGCAATAAGGGTGCAATGCACACCTGTTGATGGCTCAAAAACAAAAATTTGTAGATGATCCTGGGATATGATGATAAAGATCTAGTCTGCAGATGAAGACAGTGAAATTGAAATGGAGGAAGCAGCAAGTAGGCCAAAGAAGAAGCAGAAAACTGAGCAGATGGAACTTACAAGAACTCCCGTTACCACACCCTATGGCCATAAAGGAGCAGTCTCCTCTGTATGTGGTCACATACAGATGAAATGCGCAGCACTTCTTCAAATTGTACAATTAAGGTGTGGGTTGTTGAACTGTGTGTGTGTGTTATGTTCCGTCAAGTTGCCTCTGACCTATGGCGACCCTATGGATGAAATACCTCCAAAATGTCCTATCATTAACAGACTTGTTCATATCCTGCAAACTGGAGGACATGGCTTCTTTTACTGAGTCAAGCCATCTTGTTTTAGGTCTTCCTCTTTTCTTACTGCCTTCTACTTTTCCTAGAATTATTGACTTTTCCAAAAATCTTGTCTTCTCATGATGTGACCAAAGTACGATAGTCTTAGGGCCAAGCTACAAGTGACGAATGACACTTGAACAGCAAGTGTATTTCTCTCTGTTCACTTGCCCTGCACTCAATCCACTTGCTGTTCAAGTGTCATTTGTCACTTGTAGCTTGGCCCTTAGTTTTGTCATTTTATCTTCTAAGGAGAATTCAGGCTTGATTTGATCTAGTATCCACTTATTTGTCTTTTTGGCTGTCCATAGCATCTGCAAAACTCTCCTCCAGCACCACATTTCAAACAAATCAATTTTCTTCCAGTCAGCTCTCTTCACTGTCCAACTTTTACATCCATACATAGTAATGGGGAATACTATTGTTTGAATTATCTTGATCTTGGTTCCCAGAGACGCATGTCCGGGGTCTGAGTCCCAGCCCCCAGACTTGCCAGGAGGGAACAGTGGGAGGCAACCGAGAGGCAGCGGCCCTGCCACCCCAGCCAGCAACCAGATCCAGAACCTGCCTACTCCAGGGGGAAGGGGTAAAAGGCCAAAGCCTCAGAGGGCTGGAGGGAGCAGGGAGAGACCAGCTAGTCCCACCCTCCAGGGGGAGGAGAGGGGGCTAAGCAGGCCAGAGGAAAAGGGCCAAGGCAGGGGGAATAGGGGCCCAGCAGCAGCAGCAGCAGCAGCAGCAGCAGCAGCAGCAGCAGCAGCAGCCCTTACCTGCCAAGGAGGAGAAGCAGCCACTATAGCCCAGAGCCACACCCCAGCTAGAGGACAGTAGCCTGGCTCAGGAGTTGCTAGGAGCCAAGCCCCTCCAGGTGGAGCTGCCACAGGCATTCTGGGGGAGGAGATGGGTAGCCCCGCCCAGCATCAATGAGCAGGCAGCCCAGAAGCTGGCCAGGGCAATTCCTCGCGAGCAAGGCCAGGGAAGCTCAGCAGCACAGAAGCCGGCTGGGGCAGCTCCTCGTGAGCAAGGCCAAGGAGACCTCAGCTGGGGATGGCTCGCATTCAACCCCACCCTGCCAGCAAGGCAAGGAAGCCTAGAAGGGATTAGTGATAGGAGGGAAACACCTGAGGGAAGGCACAGCTGGGCCAAGTCAGGAGAGGGAACAAGCCTGGAAGGAGGGCGGGGCGGAGAAAGGAAACCCTATAAAGGGTGGCTAGGAAGAGCTCTGAGGTGGTGGGTGTGAGTAAGGAGTGATGGTGTGGAGTGAGAGCAGAGCAGTGCAAGAGGGGAGGCTTGGAGAAGAGTTCTGGGAGGAGGAGAGGATGGAGGATGCAAGGGGGTGAGCAGGCCAGGTTGAGCAGGCCGGTGAGTGGACTGAGAGGGAGTCTGGGTGATGTATACCGACCCTCCTTCCACAGAACAGGGTCCTGCAGCATCCCTGGTGCCCCTCTGATGTCAGGACCGGCCCAGCCGGTGCCCTGCCCAGCGGCGGCAGCGACAAGCCCTGACAATGCATCTTTATCTTTAAGGATTTTATCTAGCTCCCTCACAGCTGCTCTTCCAAGTCTCAGTATTCTTCTGATTTCTTCATTGCAGTCTCCCTTTTGGTTGATGTTTGAGCAAAGGAATAGAAAATCTTGAATAATTTCAATTTCCTCATTGTCAACTTGTTGTTGAACTAAGAGACCTCAAATCAACTATGACCCAAAATGAAGTGTTTAATTTCATATCCTACTCACCACTGTGACATGTTCAGCCTCTGGAAACACCAATAGGAACCTCAGGTCATGGGAATCCACAAACCAAAGATGGTTCTTTGGTGCTTCACATACTGGCTAGATAACATCAATTACATGATCACCCAAACATAAGCAGTTAATCTGTAGGGCTCTGGGCAATTGTGTTGAACTGAACAACACAAGGAGTTGCGTCTATGACTTGGTTGTTCATGATGTTTTGAGTTTCTGTAGAGAGTAGACAAAAGCAGAGACACTGTTAAATGGAAGGACAAACAACAACCTTATTCTTATTCAATCAAACGTCTCAGGAAAATTAGAGACAATTTTTCTGCTAGAATTTCTTGTAATTTATCATGCAATATCTGAAAATCTGCTGGGCATATATGTGACTTTACATTTGTTTCTTTGGTTTTTATGGTGGGGGGTGATCATGTTTTTATATTTAAAGCCTACATTAAGCAGATAAATAGAAAAAGTGAGCAGTGTTTTTGATTAGTTTAGTCTAATGCTTGTTCATATTTTTATACCTGCTTATCCATTGATAATGCTTTCTCAACTCTTTTATATATGTTCTTCTCTTTTTATTTTCAACTCCTCCTGTTTTGATCCCTAAACAATTCAAAGAGATTAACAGAATGTACATATTAAATAAATGTAAATGGGCCCAAAATAAATTAATTTTAAGACCTTACAGAACACTCTTCTAAGGAGGGGGAATTCCCTTGGTGTCTAATTTTTGCATATATATTACCCAGTTGTGGTTTTACTTATCTGTTTTATAACATTCATAGGCCTCTATTCCAAAGGCAGATACTTGCAGTGTTTCCTTGTGTTCAGGAGGATTCCCAAGTATATTGTCATGGAGAAAGTGGAGAAGGGACAAAGGTATACAAGATCAGAATTCTCCTTTGACCTCAGTAATGGGGGAAAAAACCCTTCCCTTCAGTACATTCTGTCCCATATTCTCACTTGGGACTTGCTGGATACCAGGCCAGTTATATAATGAGGTGGCCTGAGATGATTGCCTGAGGCTGCACATTTGGGTGAAGGGAACAAACCCCCATCCCACTTGCCAACAGCCTCCCATCACCACCTATTACT